>NC_140198.1:28019683-28082813 GCF_965226575.1 Pagrus pagrus
AGTTTGGGGCGAGGAGAAAGAGAGAGCTAAAACTAAACATAACGTTAACTACAAAGCGGGGGAATCTCTGTCTCTCTGTCTGTATGTCCAACTTCAAACTTGGCAGGTGTGTTGCTGAGGACCCAAGGAAGTTGGTGCAACTTGGACCAAGAACACTGCTCTGTGCAGCAGGCGGCATGACTTCAGTGCTCTGGTTTCATGGCTCTGCTGAAGCCTGGTCGCACCATCAGCTGCTCTGGGATGCCTCTCTTACTGGTTATTATGGTCTGGCTTGGAAAGTAGTGATGTACGTGATCATCCAAATTTTAAATTGTAAAAATCAAACATGTTTGATATTATTGGGGCGGCCCCGATGAGTCTGTAAGCAGTTCAGGAGGCTTTAGACTGGATCTTTAAACCCCTCACATTAATGGATAATCTTTGGCGGACCCAGACTAGATTTCTCCTCGGATTGTCAGGAGTATCCAAGGAAGCAGGTGAAATTCTTTTTTGATTGAGCTTTTCTCCAAAGCTGCGAGCAGCAATACCACAGCCCAACCAATCGGCCCCTTTTAAACAGCATGTTTAGAATGAGCACTGCACTAGTAGTTATTAAAGAAAAAAACAGGCAGATAGTGAGAGTCTACCAGGGGGCTGTCTACAGCAATAATAACAGTCTCCCATCATAATCATAAAAAGGCATAATTTAACAGTTTGATGGTGTTGCTTTTATTAGCCAATCAGAGCAGATGGCAGTCGAAGTATCCAGGATGTTTTTCCAGGCTGAAGGCCGAGGATTAATGGAAATAAGCGGAGAGCTGGGGGATGTCAAGAAAACTGCTGCCTGTGGACATTAAAATGACTTATTACATGTGTATATGACAGCATATTTCTTCCTGTTTAATTACTGTATCACTCTCTCTCCTTCCCTCTGTCTCTCTCTGTGCTAATCTGCCTGCTGCCACCTTTGGAGGAATTCAGGTGATACGCCACCTTTCAAACACACTCTGATGTAAAGAGCTCTACTTGTGAGTGTTTACTTTGTAGTCCTCCGTCTCACTTTCTCTCCCTACATTTGGCATTCATTTTCACTTCTTCCCCCTGTTTTCCTCCCAACCATTTGATATCCAATGTTTAAGACATCATTTGTTCTTGTGTGATTTCTATAAAACTGTCATATTGATCAAGTGGTCTTTTATCCTCTAGAGGGGTATATATTAAAGAGCATGGAGTTATAAGTAAACAGTTTAAAGATGAATAGCAGCACTAAAACATTGCCCCTCCTCATTCGAAACATTCAAGGTTTATGAAGCTTTTTCATAAAGTGACATCCCAAGGTGTATTCTCACATCAGCAACATCAGAGAAGAATAAATGTTTTGAAGATAACCTTGATTTTGCTTTTTCCTCTCTACAGTCTCAAGTGAATTAACACAGATAAAGTAAAATCAATTTTAAATTTACTGGACTTCATTTTATGCACGAAAATGTGGCAGTGCTTGTGCAAAAGTCAAATCAGTGATATTCTCTCGCCTCTCTGTTTTCTGACAGACCTATATGCTACAGACTTATATTGATAAGTACATTCATGTTTGAAGTTTTGACTGTATTGTTTATTTATATTGGCAATCTGTGACCCAATCCAGAATTTGAATCTGATGTAAATTCTAAACTCATTTTACATACCAGGCATATTGTATACACAGGTAGGTCCATTGTCACCGTCTCCTAAAATGACATACATCACCGTTCCCAAAACAACATGACTGTTGCAGCATACCGGCACCGACGCACATACAGGATCTCGTACATGTCGCACATGTGTAGCTAAAAGTACTTGGTTAGGTTTTGGAAAACATTTTGTTTCTGGTTAAAATTATTATTACTTCTGTAACCTCTGTTACAAGCGGAACTTTCTTACCTTAATAACTTATGTTATGTCAGCAACGTTACTCCACTAAGTTAGTAAGTACAGTACTGGTGTACAGTATGACAAGAAGTCAGTGCATCTCCAGCTCTGTTTGCAGCAATCAAAACAGGTAATATAAGCCAAACCAGGATCTTTTCCTGACGCAACCATGTGTTTTTTGTGCCTTGACATCACCAGATCATAAGCAGAGCATTGTCACAACATTGAATCGCACAGCGCCAACATTTATTCTGGTATTCTGGGGGTTGTGCCGCCACTTTTTTCTTTTCTTTTTTTTTGCTTCTTGGAAGAGGAGTCATCTTCCAATCATCCTAATTATGATTTCATACACTGTTGGGAAATGAAAAGCTTTGCAGCTTTGGGCACTGACCTCTGCACACTGCAACATAAGTCTGTTCAGGAAATGTCAAAAGACACTTTTTAAGTGAAAGGAAATGACTGAGTGGTGAAGCCACTAAATGAAAGTTCACTGAGCTGAAGCACTACAAACCATAGGGCATACTTATTTTTCTAAAGATTAATGAGATCCCAGACGTACAGTAATCTACAGCTTTACAACTCCATACACCATTAGAAATGTTCTTTATCCAAGGATGCAGCATGTAGTGCAGGCAGGAGGACAGAGCTGCTACACCCACAACCTCTTTGCTGAACACAAATAAAATTCCTTGACACTGAATATTTTCCAAAGGAATTCAGATTCTGCCTTCGCATCATGATGTTATCACAGTAAATTGATCTTCCACAGCAGCACCTAGTGAATCGGTTACCTTGAGGTGTCATCCACGCTCTGAGCCCACAATATAGAACAGCTGTGATCTGTGCGAAGCATCAGCAGCCGAGCAGCAGAGATGGGTTTAAATCGAAGGAAGTAACTGAAAAAATAGGTGGGTTGTCATCTGCTCACATTTATAGGTTGAGTGCCTTGATCTCTCTTGAACTGCTCTTTCATCAACACGTAGCTTTCATCTGATAAAACACGGCTGTAGATCTTGTTCGCTGTCAGCGAACTTTTTAACAGCATTCAAGTTAGCGGAGCAAATAAAACAGGAAAAAAAACAAAACAGGAAATTTTAATGGAATACACAAGAAAGGGGAATTCACGAAGGTAACTGGGAAATACGGTTGTTTCAGCCGACAGTTCATTTATTTATTGATGCAGACTGACCCTCCATCTACATGCTGGTGAGACGATGTTTACTGTGATTATCATACTTCATGTGCCAAAAAAAATGCTGGGACTCACTCTGCCTGTCCTACTTTCACTGCTGCTCTCACATGATCAATGCCATGTGCAAATAAGGAAGGACAAATCAGCATCAATGTCTGACGAGGACGGGGTCGGGATGGGGTGGCGGGAGAATGGTATCTTTATAAGAGGATTTGTCAGATTGAGTTTCTTAGTGTGAGGACAGGAGAGGCTGCAAAGACACATGCCCTCCATCCGGGCACAATTAATGAGGATCATCTGCTATCAAAGAGTCCGAGGACGAGGATGAGGACATTTAATACCCCAGAAGGATGAGTGTATGCAAAAAAGAGGCTGCAGAGTTCAGACCCTTCTACTGTACAGAAACCCTAAAATAAGAATGTTTACATCAACACTAGTAGCCTGGTTCTACATTCTGTCCTGACTTTGAGATGACATTTAGATAGAACACCTGGTTCACTGCAAAAACAGAAGACCTACAAAAATGTAGTAAATGCATCACGCTTCAAAGGAATACTACAACTTAATTCAACTTGCCTGTTGCCCGATCAGTAACTTTGTCTTTATTTTAGCTCTAATCTTTACTGATTATGACAATAATGTCATCCATCCGACATCCACAGAAAAAAGATGTGCTGGGCACATGAAGACTAACTTTGAAGTGATTCAAGTGATTGAAGCAACGTAATAAACTAATTATTAGTCAAATGTGTCATCAGAAGCAATGCTAGTGGGTCTGTGAGGCTAACATTCACACAGAGACAATGCTGATGTTTGATAAGTATAAAGTCAATCAAGTTTAGTGTTTTAGCACGATAACATCTGCTACTTATTACTAGAACACAAAATACAATGAACTCTGATGGGAATGTTATGAGTTTTAAGGGGGTATTTGGTCATAAAGCAAAGTATTGGACAATTTGAGATGCTGACCTGCTGTTGGTGTGAGAGGCATAGCCAGGATCACCGAGCCTCTGAGGGCCATAAATATCTGTACACAATTACATTGTAATCCATCCTATAGTTGAAGACATACAGTGATTGTTGTTTGGACTTACTACTGTGCTGTTGCAAGTCTGATCTCAAGTAATTTGATCTAAAAAAAACAAACAGCATTGATTTACTTATTTCAAACCTCTCAAACCTTGTTAAACTTATTTTAAGGTTTCTTGTCAGGTAAGATTATAAGGTTAGTAAATTCACTTGTTCACAAATCATGCATATTAATATTTCTTATGTTTTTAAGGTTCAGATAAAAACAAAGTTGGTTGAGAGAAAGAGAGAGAGAGAGAGAGAGAGAGAGAGGGGCTATTTTGCATGCAGTTTTGAGATGTCTCTAACTTCAGCCCGTAAGCTCCTGTCAACTGTCACGCACATTGCTGAGCTTCTATATCAGATCACCATAACAGCTGTGAAACATCAGTCAAACTTTATTCTGCGCTCAACAGCAAATCTGGAGAAAAACTGATGAAAAGTTGTTGAGGATGAACTTGGCAGAACGTCTGATTATTGAACTATTTTTGCAAATCGGCATCATGGAATGTCCTGACAAAACAGCAAACAACTGCATTACTTTGACAGAGAAGGAAAAGTCTGGATGTGATCATTATAATGCAAGATCTGAACTTACACACAGCACCTTGTTTCTAAGCGGATGGATTTACAGTTCCATCACTATAAAGAGTTCTGATCGAGGTGATGTGTCCCAAATTTGACATGACGTGCACTTTTTCATTAAAAGCATGAAACTTGGTGCAGTTCTACAGTTTGAGGCCCTGAACATTTCCAGAAATGGATTCATTGCAAAAACTTCTTGGGGCAGCCACAGCTGCCATTTTACTTTCTGCCATAACTGAATTATGTATTTTGCATCATTATCTCTTGAACCAAACATGATGACACAGAAAAGGTGATATCTGCCCCTATGTTTTGCTGGTCAAGGAATACAATGATACCATATACAGCATCATTGACTGTTCAGGTGAATAGTTAGGTGATAGATGAACAGTGAGATCACGAGAATTAATTATTCAGCTGAACAGTTTATGATATTTTATACATGGTAACACTGTAATCCCTTGATCATTAAATATTCTGGTCCCCAACCTGTATAACTGTACTAAGTTTTGTTATTATTTTTATTATCATTATACTGTATATGAAAAACTGACTTAACTCGACTATGCAGCTGTGTGTGATGTCTGTGTTTAAATTTGAATGACTCTAAAAGGACGTGGTGTGATGTTTGCAGTTAATTGTGTCAATCAAAAATAAACAGTCCAAACACTACCAGATATACCGCAAAACCTGATTGTTTATGGCATGGTAGTACATCTTAAACACATCTCCTGCACTTGAACTACTCAGATATCAGCAAAACATCCCATCCTCCACTGAAGGTCTCTGTAATGTGGAAGCATGAGTATCTATGCAAAACCAATTAATGCTGCCTGGAGCTAGGTATTCAAAACGTTGTGTTTGCTTAGAAATCACTGGATCGAGGTTCATACCATTGTGTCTCCCCCAACTATGAGAATCCCACCCCAGAGGGATCAATTAAAAACTTGATGCATAATTTGTATGAGCACAGGAAGAAGAAACTAAGAACAGTGTGGATATTCATGAAGAGCACTTGAGTGGGTGGTGGTGATGGTGGTGGGTGGTGGTGGGGTGAAGAAAGCTTGTCGCGTTTCTTTTGCCTGTCTCTGTTTGAGGCCCAACAAAACTGGCACCTTTGCAAAAATGCTAAGAGGGGGCAAAGGAGCAGACAACAGCACTGCTGATTGATGCAAACACACTGTTACAGGTTCTTTAAATGGGCCCATTCCATTTGCACGTATGTATGTCTCAAACAGGCAAGCTCCACACTGAATGTGACAAAATCATCCAGCACAAAGTATTGACACCCTGCCAGTTCGATTTCCATAGCAATTTTCTCGTCAGTTGCTTTCTTTATGTTGACCCTTTGAAAAGACCTAAAAAACTATTGGCTTGGCTCATTCGCTTGCCTCAGTTAGAGTAGCATATCCATGAAAACTTTGGCAATCTTTTTTAAGCAGCTGCTGCTGCCAAACTGAGGGTTTTGAAGGATTCACTTAGTTCTGCATTATGTAGAGAAATTGCTATCCACATTTAATCGCAGTGAAGGATGCAACACATGAGCAACTTCTGTGATTTCACTGTTGTTCAGATAAGTGAGTGGAAATCCACAGAAAGTATCTCACCTTGCACACTGTTTGAAGATGCTGGTTTGTTTGCAGGTACTTTCAAGACAAATTTGCCTCCAGCAGACTCAAACACAATGCAGACAGGGGTGTGACTAATTTCAGAAATCAAACCATACCTGCAGAGCATGGCATATGTGGACAACCTGTGAGCCTGAAGTGGACATTTCCAGCAGGTAGAGAGCGAGCGAGAGAGAGACAGAGAGAGAGAGAGAGAGAGAGAACGGCAAGACTGGAAAGTCTGTCCTACAGTCTACAATTGGAGGGCAAGTGAAATTTTCACGTCTCATCACTTCTTGTTATTGTTGAGAATTTCAGGTTGTCTTGGCTGGTTTCCAGGATTCTAATTGAATAAGATGGAGGAAGAGAAGAGAAACCAAATCCTGTGTGTTGCGTTAGAAAAGCTATGCCAATAGGTCCTCAGACAAGCATCTCAAAGAAATAAATGTCCCTGAAAACTCGGCTTCAAAACTCAACAAAAACATAGTTAATTATAATTTATCAAATGGTAGGGAAATAAAAAGGCATGCCTTAGTGAAAAACACGGTTCACAAAGCTTGCCGAAGGGACTGCTTTAATGGTGAACTGCTGTAGCTGGTAAGGTAACGGCTAACTCACCAGCTGACCAGGCCAGGGCAGGTCAATCACAACCAGGGCTGTCTAGTCAATGACTTAAAAAAATAATCTAATTAATCACAAGCTTTGTGCTCAATTAATCTAGATTAATCACACATGCCAATATTTATCATAAGCAAATAAAATATTTCAATGCAAATGTATTCTGGTAGAAGAGTGAATCAATGAATAAAGCTTGAACTCTGATGGTTCGAAAATTCCTTCACAAAGCAGTGCTCCATCAACAGTTCCATCTGGGCGTTTTTTGAAGCCCCATTTCAATGTGTTTTGATATTTTTATGATCTTTGCTGAAAATGTAATTTATGACAAATAATTTAGTTTTGTGGTTAAACTTTTAACTAAAGAGTGGTGTGGCTTCTTTATGAACAAGGCAGTTTGTAGTGAGTGAGTGGAGAGCGACAATAGGTGGCTGAGCTCAGAGCAGACAGCTCTTAGCCAACAAAGCCAACATAGCAGTGAAACACCTAAATCTCCTATGTATAAAACCAAAACTGTTTTAATATTGGCAGATTATTGTGTGTTCATGTAGGAGCCAGTAAGAAAACGGTTCCTGCAAGTCAAGTCAGGTTGCACAGCCATTGCTCTCCTTTAATTACAGTTAATAAAACATATCCTGTCATCCATCTGATTAATGCATGAATAAGTGAATATTTCTCTGTGAGCACCCCTGTCTTCATACCACTCATGTGGGATATAATTAGAAATCTCAACATTTAGAAGATATGGTGGTTTCATGAAATTATCTTATTATTTATATTTCAGTAATTTGAAATGTGAACAGATCCTCTATGATGTAGGAGTTATCTGTGATACAAGCATATTTCTGTCAACCTCTCTGTTTTTGAGATACTGTGATCATAAGACATTTAGACAACCCTCACTGCACATGCACCATGTTGATATCACAAAACTCAAGGACACTGTTTCTGGTGCAATAATCTGGGGTTAATATACCCTCTTCATGGGCCATATGTTACTTCTGTAATTGCTGTGTGGGTGAGAAGCAGCACAAAGCAGCAGTCTACCACCCACAGTTTCCTTGAAAAAAAAAAAGAAAAAGTATGGTATTAACAGGAATCATAACAGAAAATGGCAAATGAAAGCAATTTTAAATGTGCAGTCTGTGATGAGAATGTTGTACTTCAAGTAGAGGTATGTGAATTGAAGTCTTACACAGCCCTATTCAAAGTAACTGTTTAACGTGAACCTTGACCTGTTACCTGTGACCTTGTTTTATGACTAGCTTTATGTTTTTTTATGACCCATGTAAGGTATTGAATAACCACTGAAGGTTAACACTTCCTTCTCTGTGAATTATTTCTGTAAGTGCAGGAGTGCATCAATTAGTAGCTGTCAGAGTGAAAACACACCCACAGAAATAGATAAATAGAGACGGTTTCCTCCTCAGAAATTGAGTCTTCACTTTTTAACTGACCTGCGTGTTGCTCTGTGAATGCTCCTCTTGTACAAGATTAAAACCTTGTTTGAACTTTGAGCTGACTCCGATCTCCTCCCTCCAGTTCTAAATTAACGCCAAATTATTTTAACACAGTCTTCCTTATCACAAGTTACATTAACAAGGAAATGAAATGAAATGAAATCATCTTACAGTGATTTTCTTAGCAATGTACGCACATTTTGAAAGATTGGTTTGTTTTAATCAATTACAACAGGAAATAGTCGAATTGATTTCCATCCAGAATGACAACCTAATAATAAGTCAAATACTATGCTGCCTACCTTTCCACCTTGTGGCTGTTAATATATTTGCTAAAAACATTAAACGTCCACTGATCCCAACCTTCAACTCACAAAAAAAATAAAATAATCGTATGTCCGTGATGTTAAAACGTTAACACGTTAACATATGTTCATCTAAACACTCCCCAGTGTAGTAACCAGTTACTGCTGATATTTTAAACCAGCCTATGAGCTCAAGAATATAAACCAGTTTGACACGATTATAGTTCAACACCACCAGGTCTAACCACCACATGGGGAGCAAGATTTTAAAAAACAGAATACAGGTAATGTTGCATAGTCAGGCACACGTTGGCTATTCCCCAAGAACCCATGTGGATTCCCTGGAGTTCTGGCAGGCTCATCTGCTGCAGAAGAGTAAGCCAGCTGTGGCTTAGCCATATGTTTTGATGCCATTAAAGGGAATGCCCTGGTTATACCTGATGTACCACAGATGGTAGAGATGGTACACACCAGCAGAATCAGTTCATTCAAACACTAATATGTCTTACATGTAAGAAACAATGCCTGGTGAATATTGTCATACCAAGTGACTTTTATCAAGTTGAAAATAATTCAAAACCTGTCAAGGAATTCTATATTTGGGTCACACTTTACTGTTAGTTAGTGGACTCCATTTCTAAACTAACATTAACTGTTGCTCTCTGTTAGCTGAGTGGAAAGAGGCACTGAGACGAGGCACTCGAGAACATGCATAAAGTCACATCCTTTGGACTGTCGCGGAAAATCTGACTGGAACCCTTTACAAAGAAATTGGAAACTAAATTATAACTGCTGACTTCGTAAATTCCCAATCGATTTCAAATACAGCCACCACTAGTGGAGATGCTGTGTGCACGTTTTCTATTACATGTATTCTTACAGCACTAGGTTAATGAGCAGGAACACCTAAATGTAGCGGTTTACTTCAAAAAGTATTTTATATGCAATATAGCCAGATGCTAGTGAAATAAAACTTAAAAAGACAACAGTGGTTATGAACGGTACCTAACCCTGATAATTGGACAGAAGAAAAAATAATATAGTGTTTAATAAGTGTGTATAAAGCACCAAACTGACATTTATAAATGTCAGTCAACAACCATGCCCACTGACTCATTGAGTTTTTGTGTCTCTCTCTGAAGCTCGTGGTCATGTTGGGGATAATTCTGTGATGCATTGACTGGTGCTAAAATCTGCACCACATACTTTATATATAGCTTTTTAGACAGAAAAAGAGCAGTGTTGAGCTTTTCACTTCGTGGGCATGCTCTGTCAGTTGAATGTTGAGAATGGTTTATGACAGACAGTAACACACAGCCCAGTTGATTATCAGAGAGACACTGTTTGAAATGGTGTCAGTCAAGTTAATTAAATCAATTGACAGGTTATCACTATTTTACAAGTCACATACATTTTCAATTTCCATTTTTTGCAAATTATTATTTTGGTACTTCCACCCTTTAGGTCACTTACGTTAAATGTCAAATGGCATTTTTGTGTTGTGAATGATGAATGATAAATTTATGATGGGGAACATGACAGAACATTTCATCACATCACCACTGTTTTAATCAAATTGGCTTTAAATTAATCACATCAGTTGATGATTTATCAATCCATTCATTTTTACATGCATTTTCATCACCTCTAATTTTATCTCTTTTTTTGTGTTACTTCCACCTCATAGATACAGTATGTGTTATGTTTAACATTATATTCTTAACTGGCAACTACATCACGTTGCTGAGTTAAACAAGAGTAATGAAATGATAGTGTAACCAATTACATTCTACAGAGTAAATAAGTAAAGTAATGCATTACTTAAAAAAAAAGTGAAGACTATGTGAAATGCATTGCTTTTGATGAGTAATGACCCCGACACTGCTTATAATTACTTACTTATGGTAACTTATCATTCATTAACTGTTTTTATACCAGTTATAGATTATTCAAAAAGACTTCCAGTTATACACGTCAATTAATAAACACCTAAAAGAAGTCTCTGAATTTGCTTGCACTTACATTATAATGTGTTAAAAAACATTTATTATCCACATAAATGTTAAATAGGATAGTTAAAAGTGTTACATGATCCTCTCTATAGAACACATACGTGTTGTTGAACAAATGAACAAATATGTGTAGGTAAAAGTCTTTACCTTCACACAAAGTCTTTATGATTCCTTGAGGAGGTAAAGATAAAGAAGAAAATAATGGAAAGAACAAGAGGTCCTGAGTTCTGGGACACTTTAATAGTAAGTTGTATTCTGTATATACAGGAGCATATTGTAGCCAAAATCTATTTGCCATTTTCTTCATTTAGAGCACATTCTTCATCTACAACATATTCTTCATCGACAGTGTATTCCTTTTTCCCCAACCTGAGTTGTTTTTAGATTATTAAGTTTTTATTAAGTGCCTCTTGATCTCAGTAATAAAATGAATGGGGAAAAATGTTTCCCCATACAGTACATACCGCATTGCTGACATATCACAGAGCCTGCCCTCCAGAGCCAAAAATCTAAATTAAGGAATACTCTCTCTTGAGCTGTGTTACTGCCCACTGCACGTTTGAATGTTGACTTAAGCTTGTGTTACACAGTCCAGGAGGGCATTTCACATTTACGGTCAGCAATGTGTCCATCACAAGCTTTCTTTATACAAACGCATGTATGCACGAATCCCCAGCAGTGTGTCTGTGCAGTCTCAGAAACATTATTAGGCTTGAGAGGTAACTGTCCTCAGATAGTCTGAGGGCCTTTTGGCCAGCAACCTCCTGCTGCCACTGTTTGGTATGCAGAGGCTGAGATGCATGTTGTTCATCTGCAGCTCCCTGGTTGACTGAAAAGCTCTCCTCTGTCTCGATCTCTCTCTCCAGGCTAATTGACTGTAATGAAAT
The DNA here is from genome assembly GCF_965226575.1 of Pagrus pagrus. Taxonomy (NCBI): domain Eukaryota; kingdom Metazoa; phylum Chordata; class Actinopteri; order Spariformes; family Sparidae; genus Pagrus; species Pagrus pagrus. The sequence goes on from NC_140198.1 coordinate 28,031,305, forward strand.
TGCCGGAGACAATCTTGAGAGCAGACTTAATTGATAAAGGGAATCATGGAAATGGAAAAAAAGGAAGAGAAGGTGACAGAATGTGGAGCTTTTAGAGGGTCCTGATGACATTTCCCTCTATCTCTGTGAAAATAATTGCATCTGCCTCTGTGCATATGAGATTGGAGGCATTGGGGGTGGCAGGGGGATAGTGATGTTGACTGTAGTGGTAGTGATGATGTTTGTGTATCCCCTAGAATCTCCTTAAGCAAACAGCAAGAATTTTTAGGAAACAACTAGATTTAAACCATAAGAAAATGACAGCTGTTTAACCACATAATAGATCTTGTAACCCCACCATCATCTGATACATTTTTAAAATGAATCTCTTCTCGTTGTCAAGGGATTATCATGGGCATCATGCTTTAAAGAACAAATGTTAAAGTTCACATTCAGTGAAGATTTGGGGATACAGCAGAAAGGACTCCTCGCTGTCAAAGTAAGAGATATATGCTGTTTGTTCATATAATAAGTGTGTAATAACCGTCACACTGGAACATGCACTAACATCCACCAACATCTGCTTTTTGTCTTCTATGGGAAAGGCTTAGTATATGATGATTAAAGATGCAACTAATGAACCTGTAACCTATGAGTGCTTGCATAGAAACCATAAAAGCACAAACGCGATGAAATACGATGCTCCAGTGTTTCTCCGCAAACCCACAGCTCCAACAACGCCAAGAACAGAAATTACCTGACCTGCTGTGTGGATTAACAGTTTGAGTCAAGATCAGAGAACAAACTGCTGTTTAAACAGAACAGAACAATGACAAGGAGAGGTAGTCGAAAGCATTTATACTGATATCCCTTGTTAGATCCATGAGCTTTGTAAGCAAAATAACCACGTGATACGTTGGCAGATATTGTCACAGACACACAGCGGTAATGCAGCATTTTTCATTACATTTCACGCAAAATTCAGTATATTGTTACATCCCTATTAAAAACAGACAAATATGTTGCTATTTTTTTAATCTCATCTTAATTATTTGCTTTTTTCATATGAAACGATGTACAATTCTACCTTAATAGCACATGTTCAAATGAAAGAATAAAGTAAAATCAATGTTTGAAAGATTTGCTCACTGCATGTAGAGTTTTATATTTATTTATACTATAAATGCAACTATTACTGGACAGTTTGTCAGCTGAGCTACTGGGGACACAAAGATCCCACAATCCCACGCAGACAGGACCATTTAATAGAGAGCACCCACAACTACATCACACAAAGGTCAGGCACCTGTCAGTTGCCATGGCTGCTAATACTTGACATATGCTAATGTGTTAGCATGGGCAATACTGGAAAGCCATGGATCATGTTGGTGTCTCTGTTCGCTTTATTTACACTTCTCCAACAAGCTAATCTTCAATAAACTCAGTATATTCCTTTGACAGGCGGCAACATTACATTTTTCATTTGTGGCTCGCTGTGCTCTTGAATAAGGTCAACACAAAGGGCTAGATGCCGCCAATGTGGTGGCTGCATGAACATCTGTGATGAGGAGCTGCCGCAGTTGGCAGGAGCTGATGCCAGCTGTGTAGACCCATGGATCTGACTGTCCCACTGGAGCGCAGGGCCACAATGCTGTGGCGCACAGCAGAATAGCAAAGCAAGCTGACTGCCGTCTCATCAAAATATCGCTTTGCTGCCACGCAAGCTGCTCACTGCCAACACCTGGGCTCCTGAGTGCTCAGGGAATAAAGGGAAGAGAAACACAACCACAACAGCCAATGGCAGCTTTCAACTAGCCAAGTGGACTTGAGGAAAGTTTGGAATATTGCCTGCATTGTCTGACAGCACAGCTAAAGATCAGCTGTTATGTGACAGTGAAAGAAGCAGTGGGGTGTTGTTAGGGGTTATTAGGATGAAAGCACAGACAGATGAAGGATTTTGTGCATTCTGACGAGCATTCAAATGTAATTACAGATTAGATAGACTGCCACAAGTTCCAATTACCCCTTTCTAAATAGAAGAAATGTTTAAATGCAATTTTTGTTTTGAAGAAAAAGAAAACAATTAATGTTTCAGTTGAGACTAGAGTGCCTATTATGTGGAGTGCAGAGGTAGCCCGTGTTCTGTCAGTAGCTGCAAGAAATCATCACCACTGTGCTATCAACTCTCCATACATCATGGCCTCACTGAAAGTAAAGTATGATGGCTCACCTTAAGGGCCATTACACGCAGTAAGTGATTGCCACCCGGAAGTCATTCATTTTCAACAAGAAATGAAGAGGCGAGGGGAGAGCTGCAGGCAGCCTAGTCGGAGCAGAAACAGTCACACTGTGGAGTTATCATAAAGGACTTTGCTTGACCACTGAAAACCTCAGCTCTGACTTTCACTTGTGATGGATAAGTGAAATCTTGCTGTTTGTTTTGGGGGAAACTTGTATGTGGCCGGATAAATTGAGCAATGTTCAACATGCATTGACTGTATGCTATTCTACTCCACCATAGCCAGGATTTTTATACAGTATAGTATAGTTTACTGGCTGACCTATCAAGGACTCATAAATAAAACAAAACAACACAACATCGATGTCTTGCTTTCCTATTGCTGGACAAGATTGCAATAATTTACAGTTCTGAAAAAACCTTGGATAACATCCATGATGCTTTTCAAATACTTACTTTCTGAAGTTCTGCACATGGCACCTAGGACTGTCAATAAGGTTAGGGAAAGGCAATAGGATTATGCAACAGGGACACTTGGTTCACATTGGGGATAGATTGTGGTTAAAACACAAAAAACAACAGTCTTTATTGCTCTCCCCCACTCTCTTGCGTGACAGAGAGATGTGCTACACACCTACTGTATCCACCACCTCCACCTGAGCGCATCTCTTGTAATTTGCTACACAGGGGGCACATTACTTCTTGCATTTGCACTGACCACTGCAATGTATGTAAACTGTGAGGGGCAGAATCACCCGAAATCAAGCTAATCTAAGGTAAAGGGGTGTAACGACAAGCAAATTTAATGTATATATGTATGCATATCAGTACAGTATGTAGTAGCAACTGGGCTGATTAATGTCTCAACCAAACAAACTGTTAGCTCAGAGGATTCATTGCATCACACTGTTTAGTTAAAGAGTCAACAATGTTTTCCTTCACATTAGAAGACAATAACGCATGCACCAGCTTCTGTCTATGCAATTTGAATCCCACATGCAGCAGTTGGACCAAAAGACAACAACAACAACACACAGAGGCAGTTAGAAAATGCACATACACTGAATGTCAGTTGCTAAAAAAACAACTGACAGCCATAAATAGTATTAAAAAAAGGGGCTTTGACTGGGGACAGATTATAACTTTCACAAAGTAAAATCCATCACTGTCCCAGCCATCACATGGGTTGCCTGTCAGTGTTAGAGCTGATGCAAAGATTATACTGATTTCTCTGACGATCCTTCCAGGCCTCGCTCGGAGCCATATCTTAGACCTTTGAACCAATAAGGAGCCTGAGCACAGCCTCATGTCCTCAGGCAGCGCGCTGTTGGCTTTCATAAGTGGAGACTAAAGACAGCAGGTGACCTGGCCTCAGCAGTGAGGGCCCCAAGGCTTCAGAATGACCTGCCTGAGGTGAGAAATCCTAGACCTGGGTTATCAGTTAAATAACTACTCAAATCTATGTGAACAGACAGGTCTTGTCAGACTTTATCACCCCACGCAGACATCACTAAAGACCAAGTACGTGACAACAGTTCTTCTCGATGGCAGTGACCCCCCCGGCAGGACAATGTGCCCTGACACACCACAAATACTGCTCAGGAATGGCCTGAGGAATGTGACAAAGAGCTCAAGGCTCAGACTTGTTCTTGCATATCCCACATACACTCGATCAGATGTGTATGTGTTTACCTGTATCTGCTCTCTGATGGCATGGCAGTTTATTCATGAATTTATTTTACTTAGGCCCTTTGAATCATTCCCAACTTGTTACTAACTCTAGCTTTCCATCACACTACACAGTAATAGAAGGAGTGAGTTGAGGATACAGAAGTGAGAAAAAATATTTTGTAAAAATGTGCAGTGTGGTAAAGGATATAAAAATAGAAGTCACAATATCTGGGACAAGTGAAAACAAAATCTAAGCCCTGCAGATTGACATTCATTATCTTGAAAGCAACTGGAGCTTTTTGTAGCTCATAAACAATGTCATGGTGGGTGTGGGACCCACAATGCATCTTTACACTGTGAGAAGAATTAAGCCTCCTCAGTTTGATAAGACAGCTCATCAAATGTGCTGAGTGGATGTGGTCCTTAGATGCAGATTTGAGAGGGTGGGTGGGGGGAGAGAGAGACAGAGAGAGAGAGAGACAGAGAGAGAGACTCTTCACTTCTAAAGTTGAGACGATTTTAAACAAGCAGCTGGTCCGTAAATGCAGTGTGCATGCTTGACTTTAAAAACAAGTGGAGGCAAGACAATAGCATCTCTTAGTGTCTATCACAGCCTCAGTCATACCAGCTAGCTGAGTAGCCACATGGGGTAAAACAGTGGGGCTGTAAACTAAAACGATCATCATCAAGTAATGCATGCCACTGAGATCCCAGATGTGACTCTGCTGGGTGGCAAGGAGCCAGTGGGTCAAAGGTAAAGGGGTGCGACGACAAGATACTGTGGGAGCGAAAATGAGACTAGTTGAGACACACTGGCCTGTTCCACTGGGTACTTCTGGAATAAGGAGGAGAGGAGTGTTCAAGGATGCTAGTTAGAGTGATGGAAATGGCTCTGTGATCCTCCATTATCTGTCTTCCTTTCCTCATAATGTACCTTTCCCTCTGCCCCATCGATTGCGGCCACTGGATGTTGTCATTAAATCAATTCTTCCCACAGGAGAAATGGTTTGTGTATGAGCAGTCCTTGCCCTTACCATCAACGACAGCACCAGCAGCTGCACTGAAATGGATAAGGATGAAACCAGATACAACGGGAGTGCACAGAGCAGGAAATTTATTTTCTGCTTGCTCGAGCCATTCTATTAGGCATGCATGTTTATTTCCAAATAGGACCGCATGCCACATGCACGTGGACCGCAAAGCACAATATTATCTGACAGTCACTTAATCTTCTGCTTTTCAAGGATGAAAGTAATTTCAGAAACATTATAGCCCCCAACATAAAATCCACTGAGGTAGGGCTTTTTATGTGTGTGAAACACCAAAGAATAACTTTGAAGTGCATGGCTTCTATAGGCCTAATCATTCCCTCCTGCCTGTTCAGAGTGGCGTAAATGGCTGTTGTTCTATGGTCAAAATGCTTTTAACATATGACTCAGATTAATTGTATTTTCCAGCAATGGCAGTGCACTTTTTACTTCACTCATGTTGTGCGTACAGTCTTAGGGTCTTCAAGTCAGCCTAGTGGCCAGGATATAAAGTTGTCAGGAAACATTTATGCAAACCACAGGTACATTGAGATTTGTACGTGTCATTGGCCATGTACCATATTGAAAGTTCTACATAATGTTCACATTACATGTTTATGACCCGACTTCTGTGAGAATGTGTTGTTTGAATATGTGTTTCAGTATGTAAGTGTGAAACCACTGGATATATTTGAGGAGACCTCAGGACAATTTCCAGCCATGTTCTGCAAATCTATTCTGGTTGTTTATCATTGTACTATGGGTTTGTTTTATGCACGTACTCCTTACTATGATGTGTGGTCAAGAGTAAATAAAAATCTTAATCTGAAAATATCTGACAAAACATGATCTTTTATTAGCCCTAACCAAGTGTTTTTTCTGCCTAAATGTAACCAGAGCATATGTTCAGCGTTGTGACAAGAGAAAAAGTAGAAATTAGAAAGAGTAGGTAAATAAAGAGAAGTAAGAAAAAGAAAGTTTAAACTTATCTGTGGTTTTGCAAAAACATACAGTGACAACATTTATCCTGGGACTTGCATTGAAAATGTACTTGCTATTAAACCCCATTTCAAAAGTAACATTAGATTTAGAGACAGTCAAAAATCTCTCAACTTGCTCAAGAACATATATCCACAATCCAGACACCAGCACCCACATCAGACAGCATACCTCCCTGAAAACAAGATGTCATTCAAGTCAGAACTGCAACATTGACTCTATAATTTTCTAACATCCTGTCATGAAATCCCAGTTGGAACATTTCATTGTCTTCCTTCGTAATACATCATCAACTTATTTGACATAGTGAAAACAGCAGAGTGGGAATGTCAGTCTGTACAGAAACTAGTGAGATACTCATGACATATACCACTGATTTCCTGTGTCCTACCACCACTGAGACAGGAGTCTTTTTTTTTCCTGCACAGTGAAGTAGCAACAAAGAGAGACAGCAGTGCAGTGCAGTAGAGCTCTTCTGCCACCAAGTGGGCAACTACAATCTAGATCAGTTTTAAAAATGCACACACACACACACACACACACACACACACACACACACACACACACACACACGCTTTTGATACACACACATAGAAAAATCTAATTTGGCAGGATCGTTGTGCAAAGTCACCCTTTTTAAATCTTAATACGGCCAGCAGTAAGACATACCTGCAGCACCCCGGTAAGGTGCATTGGGGCAGACACAAAGCCTTACACAGGAGGAAGCCAGATTAGCCAGGCTTTTGTTTCACCATAAAAACCTAAAGTTTCACTGACTGTGTCCAATTTGCCCACTCTGACATACCCCTTTGCTTTTAATTAGCATGTCTCAGGTGGACCCTTATCAGTAATGGACTATGCTCTTAATGAGGCTGTTATTAAGTCGTTTTCCTGGGGGCTGATAGACTCACGGCCACCTATGGCAGGTAGGCTGATAATACTGAGCCTCAGTTAATTCCTATTTTCCCCCCCTAAAGGTGGACTCAGAGGTTTTTAATTCCTGGCCAAACACCACATGCAGAGTGTCATGCTGTCAGATGAATAGGGAGGTGTGGGGGAGGGATCCTGATGAAGATTAGGTGAGGAAGAGTAATGGGTTTTGCTCCCTCCCTTGCTCCTCTGCAGAGTGAGGTCTTGTTCTAATAACTAAAGGAGGGGATGCACAGGATGACTCCCTTGGCCTTTCAGAGACCTGGCTGGCTGGCTTGTGGTGTGGTATGATCTGCTCTAATGAATGGGACTTGGAGTGAATGGATGCTTTCAGGGATGGAGGACAGGCAATCTAGGGTGGAAGGGTTCTGCCTCAAGGCCAACGTGGTGGGGAGGCCATTTGGTGACAGTGGATCATGCTTAGAATTTGAGATTCAGAGAGGAGAAATCTGTGCTCAGAGGGCCTGACAAATATTTTCATCATTTTGTGTGTCAGATGCGATTAAGCTTAAGGGCTACAAATTTGCCTTCAGCTGTCTTTAAAACACAATGTATGCTAAGCAGTGATTTTCAGATGCTAACCTGGGAATTGTCCCAGAAAAAGATGGAGCTGGAAGTCATAGCTGTATTTGCCTGAACTGGGTTGCACCAGCTGTGCATAAGTTCAAACGTGTAGTTTAAACGTACATTCTACCTTAGGACTGGGGCAGCACAATTTTTTGAAGTAGCGATGTGGCTAATTGCAATATTTAAAATAAAAATCTTTTTTTTTTAAAAAAAAGCAATTTTTTGATAAAGGTAGGATGTGTCACAAAACGGCATAATAATTAATTAATGAAGCGCTGCAGAGATGCCCTGGCCAACAATCTCCCAACATAACTCACATCATCATGATTTTATTAGTTTTTTAAAGGAAAATGAACGTTGTGATGCAAAAATTATCATTCTCACAAATGGTGAATCATATCACAATCAAAATATCTGTCAAAATAATCGCAATATGTTTTTTGTCCATACGGAACAGCCCTACTTACAGGGTTTATGTGATACTAACATTTTGTGGGGTGCACCAGCTGAAATTGTTCCAACATAAGCACAAGTTTAAACATAAATCTTACAGCTATGCCTCAGCAGGTTTTAAGTCCTCCGTAAAATAACAGTTTGCATGGTGCATCATTTTGAAAGGTTGGATAACTTGCAGAGTGCAGAGGAGCAAATTAAAACACTGATCACACATTAAACACTGATGTTATAGTGTTGCAAGCCAATATTGAAGGTTTGATCCATTTCTTCTTATTATAGTTGTGATTATTAACAACTACTCATTTATAACACAGGTTGTACTTCAACACTTAACGTCACTGTTAATATTTTGCACTGGCTATAAATGAGCGTGTATACTTGTAGTTATCTCCTAATTTGCTTTGTTCTGGTTAACTTACCTTTTGGTTGTTGTTTGGTGACAAATTTTAACTATTTTAGGCTGTTTGCCTCAAAGTGTGTGTGTAACACTTGAGAGAGACAGTACAGTAAACTGCATTAGTCTTTTCACTGATTGGCCACAGGAAGTGAAAACTTTTCTGTGACAATATTTGGTAGTTTCGACTGCACTCCAGAGCCTTATGTCTCCGTGATGCAACCACACATAGACACAGCTTTGGTATTTAACTAACTAGTTTCAACATATTGTTGAATGTTGACTTTGCAAACTAACTTAAGACAGAATTTACACATAGCTGGTGCAGTGGGTTATGGATTCCCTTCAGTAATAATAAACCATGTCCCACATTGTCAGTCAATGGGGGAAAAATAAACTAATAGTATTAGTGCAATATGCTTCATTAAGCAGTGACACCAGTTTAGTTATCTTATTTGGGTATTTTACATGTCATTAATCCATCAGTAGTTACTATGTCACATTTTTTCTTTTTTTCCCTGCACATATCATGTTATTCTGAAATACATTATAGCTACAGCACCATCCTGGACTCTTTACTAGTTTATTAGACTGGTTCAAAACTAAATACAGAATTAATTAAAACTTTACTCGAGTCTTGAAGGTGCCTCTAAAATGAAGATGATGAATCAAAATTGTATGCAGGCCAAAATTAGGATGCAGCATTAAACTGAGGGGACTGAGTTTGTGCTAGAAGCAATAAAACAACTATGATTCAGAGGTTGAAGAAGTTGGGTGCAATAAATCATTCTTCACAATGTCTAGTTTATATCACTTAGAAACAATTTCTGCATAGAAAGGTTCAAGTAGAAATCTAAACCTAAAGCAAGCTGTCTGGCATCACATACACATGTGGGTGGAAACGTATTTACTCTGTGCCTGAGCTGATCATATGGTCCACAGTCTTAAGCAATTATGATAGAGACAGTGTTTTTGTTCATCAGAGGTTGGATTCAACCATCGACCTACACTACAGACTCTTCTTACTGAAACAATGGCATAAACAAAATTGCAACGTAAAACTCCTGGGGCTATATCTTACACCATTGTGCACAGGTGTGCGCAAGTACATTGACACAACACAGGCGCTAGGCGTAAAAATGACAACTGTGCACCGCTTTGTGCCAGGCATAAGATAGAGCCCTTGATGACCCCAGGTTATTCACCCATCATCCCATCATCCCAGCACATCCACACGATGTATTGTCAAAGAAAATAATGCCTACAGTACACAGGCAGGTTCAAAACACACAAACACTCTGGTTTTATGATTAGAGAGGCTGCTTTCAGTCATTTTAAATGTTTGTCCAGACATGCAGTAATGTCACTGTAACACATATCATGGCACATTCATGTCACAAAACTAAAAGCTGAAGAGGAAACTGTCCAGTGGAAACAGAATCCATCTTTAATCTCCTGAAAAAAATATTTTTAGACAGGATCTCAGGATTTATCAGGAAGACAGCTGCTTCACAATAAACTATTTTACGGTATGAATCTGGAATGTGTTTGTGACCTTGATGTGTAGAAGAACACAGAACATCAATAAATGTGAAATACCTACCAATCCTGTTGGCGAGTCAGGAGTTTTAAACAATCAATGACGTTTATCTGCTGTTCCTCATGCGTAAATGTGCATGTACAGGGAGAGACACAGTACACATATTGTTTCTGCTTCTGTAGGATCGTCTCAGGTAATGTAATTAATATAGAACACATCATCTGGCTTCCTCCCCATCCACAAATAGCCTGGAAATCCATTTTTAATGATGATGCTACAGCACTAACCAAGTTCAGCACCACCTTCCTGACGCCTGCATGTGCTTCCTGGATACATTTCTAATCAAGTTAGTGATGCTTGTATAGTGCTGTTATATAGTGGATACTTATTTGTCAGCATTTGTAAGCACAAGTTCTTTTTCTTGTTTGATTGTTTGATCAGTCAATATATATTATTGATGAAGGTTCTCAGTCATCCAGGTCACGGTAATTCTACATGCTGTATCATAGGCAGCTGGACGTGTTTCAGTGTCTTGAAGATGTTTCACCTCTCATCTAAGAGGCTTCTTCAGTTCTAACTAACTGGAGGGGAGTTGCAGGCTTTTAAACTCTGTGTGTGAGTGTCCTTACAGAGTCATTAAGGACATGTGTGAGCTCTGAGTTTCAGAGTGGTTAGGGCCACTTGTGGGTCATTGACCCAACCAACCTTCATGTGGGTTTCTAAGTCTAGGTGAGCCCAGGTGTGAATGGTTGTTAAGCTATCTGGGGAGGGAACTCAGTACTGCATTGTAGGTGGGTGATAAGTAATGTTGTAGGCCACCTCCTCTGTTCAAAGAAGGTCATTCCAGTTTGACATAGATTGATAATTTTACTCCTCTTTCAAACCATCTGTATTATCTGGCTCCTCAGGTCAAGACAGCAGAGTCTTGACCTGAGGAGTTGGCCCTCCCGTGTTGTGCCATTCCTTTATGGCGAGGTTGTCTTTGTCCCAAATGTACAAATCTGTGCAGTCCTGGCTGCATTGAACAGCATAAACTACATTACTCTGTTAATGCCCGAGTGTTTTGTCCTTAGGATGGACAAGTTTCTGCCTCAGTGTGTTGGTAGGTTTGAAGTGAACCAGGATATGATGTTTACTGAAGATTCTCCTGAGTTTCTCAGATATTCCTGCGACATAAGGAATAAATATTGTGTTTGTGTTGATAGTGTTAATGTTCTGTTCTTCTAAACATCCAAATGTTCACAACCACAATGCAGGTTCAAATATTTCCAAAGCTAAAAGGTAATTCTGTTTCCTCTTGAGATTTTCCCCTGTCCTGTCAAGTTTATAGCTATGGTTATTTAGTTATGCTGCTAAAATATGCCACGATATTTGCTGCAGTGACATTACTGAATGCATGGGAACATTTAAAATGACTGAAAGTGGCTTCCCTCATCATCAAAGTAAATCACTAAAAAACTAACTAACTCAAAGGTCTATATGACTATGACAACAAAGAAATCACCTGGATAGCTCAAACTGCTAGATTGAACAAGGCAATATAGCCCAAAAGGACAAGTCGAAATGGAGTGAAATGTCCATTGGGCTGCAGGTCTCTATAAAAATGGAAATGATAATCAATTTTTGTTCAGTTGGGTGACAGCTGGATAGAAAATATTCATGCAGATTTGGATGATGTCACAGTCAATCCACGCATCACAAGTGTGAAACACATGTTGTGAAACTGACTGTGGGCACATATTCATCTGAAAAATGGTACCTTAGAATAGCTGGAAAAAAACTGAACCATTGCCTTCAGACCAGGTTTGTCAATGGTGCAATTGCTTTCTGCTGCCTCAAGCTAGCAATGCATCCGACCACATCTCATTTTAAGACCAACAAGCCCATGGGCGCACAGATAAGCACAGTACATTTTGTACTTACACAACATGGGCGCTGGGTGTGAAAATGACAGCTGTGTTGGTTGGAAACTAGCAATGACACTTACGCTACACTGTGCTCCTCTTTGCGCTGTGGTAAGACAGGGCCATATGACTTCCCTACCATGTCTGTGGCTCTCAGCCCCAAATCCATTGGTTCTACTGAAGATGTAAATCTTTAAAAATGGCTCACAAAAATATAATCAAATTGTTTAAAAAGGCAGTAATTTAATCAAACAGCTGGCCAGTGTAGTTTCTAGCAAACATTCAACAAAAAGGAGGAAACAGTGCATTTTTGGGGCATTGTTTTCATTGCTGGATAAATGCAATTATTTGTTTTTCTTTGTCAGTTACATTTACCTTCATACCTCAATTACTGGCTCAACGCACAACTCAAACAACTTTAACTTTTAACCCAAATCGAAGACACCCACTATGCTGGTTGACCAACAGGTGAGTGCTGGATCTGATTAAAATACTGAACGCTCATAGTGATGACTTCCACATTTACTGAGGAATTCAGTCTACTTTTGATAATTCCTGATTCCTGACTGCTGAGTGCTCATTAAGCTTAAAAGTTGTTAAAAACTTTGAGTAGTGCAGTGGTACACACATGCAGCGTGGACTGGTTATAGTAGGACAGAGAGGCTGACTGTGCTGATTGTATTATGCTAGGTGAGTACAACAACAAACTCACTAATCGATGTAACTCACTGGACAGAGAATGATATCAAAAACCACTTTGTATGCCTATATTCTATTCTGTATTCTAGTATTTCCCTGGTAATAATAGAACATGTTACCCAGAGCAACAGTGTGGCTCATCAATGTGTTTTTAATAGATTTAGTTAACACTGGCGCTCTATGGAAGAGATGGATGTCATATACAGTATAAGGGCCTGGATACACGGACAAAACTTGGTGTTGGTTTGGGTCTATTCATGGGACCTACTGACAAGAAAAAAATGCCAAGTATCTGACATGTTTCATTTTGGTTACAACACTTTGCTTCTTTGCATGTCTTGAGGGACTTTTTTGATTTCACAAAACTTCAATCATAAGAACTTTTTTATTACAGTCAAAGTATCTCTTGGCTAGTCTTCTCATCTTAAACTGTCACAGTCTGTGTTTCACCACTGGAGTTATAGACCTACATATTACCTATTTGGGGCATGATAATGATGACGTGGATACTCCACACAATAGGGTCTAAAACTGCCGGCCCAATTTAAACTACACCTTCATATGCTATTGATATTAAAAACACAATTCTATGTTTAAAAAACATGAGTTGACTTTTATTTTGAAGTAGACTCATCACAGGAAATGCAATGCGTTCAGGTAGCGCCACTGTCGTTCATCAAAAGTACATGTACAGTACAGTACAGTGGATCAAGAAGGAGCTGCCTGAGGAAGAGCTGCAAGCAACGGGCTGCACACCAACTTCAGTGAGGTAACAACTCCTTTTCCTTCACTGATGTTATTAGGTTCTCTGTTATCAAAGGGCTTTCTTGTTGTACTTGAATGCTGTAGTGGCCCTCCTACGAGATGACAATACCAGCAGTGGCCCCGAGCTAATTTGTCATTTGCCACCCAGTCTATAATGAACTCTGTCTGAACTGGCTATATGTTCAGCTGCTATGTATGTGCAGCTTGTTAAAAAAGCAGTATGTTAGCAGAGGAGGATCTGGGCAGAGTAAACGGTGGCTTTCAGCTTGAGTAACACCAGGGGAAATCCCACTGCAATGAGCTAACAGGCCACAGGACGAGGCTGAAGATGGATCCAGTGTGATTAGCTGCTGTTGAAACTGGGACTGAGTGCCATGCTGGCAGAGGATGGTTAAACTGAGTGCTCCATCTTAATAAATGCGGAGATGATCTTTCCTCTCCACAATCCAAAAAAAAAGTCAAGGGAGATAGCTTAATAACATGGTGTCATCTGACTGATTAAAATTTAAATTAGATGTTTGAATTAGAAAAACCGAATCAATATTGAAATGATACACCGCTGACAATGAGACAAAGAACGCCCGACATGAAACGGGTTTGATTTTTACTCTGAAGCTATCCTGCCAATCATTAAATATTAAAATGTTTCCCAGATCCCAGAGAGAGAGAGACAGTCGGGCTGAGGCTGAGGCTTTGATGATGCGTTGGCTTGTCCCAGGCCTGATGAATGATAATAGTCTCTACGTCATTGAACTTCACTAACTGGGCCTGCAATGTTTTTTTTCCCCAGTAGAAAAGTAGCTAGAAAACGCACGAGTTTGGGATCCATTCTCTACAATGATGCATGATGGAAGTTTGAAGTGCTACAAACTTTCTTTGCATCTCACAGTGTCGAACCACTATACATCTTCATTACCATAAGCTGCTCTTTCAGGCTTTGGCTCCTCACATGAACAAGCAGTTAATTTAGCGTGTGGAAAGTGATGGTAGAACATTCAGTGTATCACTCTCACACTGCAACAAATGTCCATCATGAAAAATCATTTCTTTCAGTCACTGTCTCTGAATTTAAAAAGTGGAAACTCATCCTGGAAAAAAGAAAAAGATTCCGCTCATTTCCAAACCATTTGCAGAACGTTTTCTTCCATTAACTGACTATCTTGAAATCAGAAGTGGAAAAGAAATGAAGCTGTGTTGGAAACTCCCCGGACAGCATTTTTTTAGGAAGATTTTGTTGTTTCAGTTATTCATATTCTTTAGTTCAGGGGTCTTATGAGTTTTACGCCCCTTGACCAGCAGCATATGACTAAACGCTGCTGAGCATAGGCTCTGCGTAGGTGCTTGCCCTACACCATAGCCAGACAGCACCTCCCCAGAAATAAATAAATATATATATATATATATATATATATATATATATATATATATATATATATATATATATATATATATATATATATATATATATAAATAAAGTCTGGGATTTATTTTTATATTTATGACAGCCATCACTAAGCTTGACCAAATCAACATGCCACAGCACGTTCAGATAATGCTACATTAGTTCTGATGATTTTTCTCTATCCACGCAAATGCCTGCAAACATGCGACTCATTATCATGTCAGACAGCCTGATTGAAATGACACAGTATTGACCAGTCATTGATTTATGGAATATGCAAACCAAAATAAAATTCATTTTTCCTGCTTCAGTCCCAGACAGTTCTGTTTGTGTCCATGTTATGAAGATAAATAGCATTGCCTTGCCTGGCAGAGACAGAAGATGGGGCTGGTGCTCTATAAGAAATATCTTCAGGTTTGTCAGGCCTTTTTCTCTCTGCTTTGTTGCTGAGTTTGCAATACTTATTGTGTTATTTAGCCATAGCATTCAATCAAAGTCTATCAGAGTCTCTGACAGGCAATAACATTCTTCATACTATAACCAATGGTCAAATTCAGGCTTACTTTTGAAAGGAAGGCATGCCTGGATCTCCCTATCGCATGATAACTAGACTCAGAGAGACAGCATTTATTCTGCAGTGTCAGATAGCTGAAGGGGACCAGAGAGTTGTGTCTAATTCGTGTATACATTATGAATAAAAGAATGGGTGCGTGCACTCTTTTGCTCTCACTCTCAACATCTTTTTTGTTGGGTGAGAAAAGACAAACAGCATTTATTAACATAAAATCCAGCTAACAGAACTGTACCCTGGAGGAAGTGGTAAGTAAATAACCTAATAAACAGACACTTTGAAGTTTTGAATATGTGCAGACAAGCAGCGGAGGGGAACAGGGATGGAGGCTCTGGTCTGAATTGTAAGTACATGTGTTTTTTTAAACTGAATCAGCTGTGTGCCCAGCATGGGTATGTTCATATGGTAGATACTGTGAGACACAAATGCAGGGATCATTAAAAGCACACATACTTTCTCCTTAGGTGGTTTACACTCATGTACATTTCTTATGCCACTCAAAGTTTCTAAATCCCTCACAGAAATCAGCACTGATGGAAGTCTTTTGGACCAGTCTCACATCTTCTCATCAAAACAAAATCATGTCCCAAGTCCTTAAGTCTCAAGTCATTTAAAACAGATCCAATGAAAGTCTCAAGTCTGTCAGACAAGTCTCAGGTCTATGAAGGTCTGGAATTAAAGTCTTAAACACATTTTGTAAGGTTGTTTTTTTCAAACCTCAAACCATTAAAGCTATACTTCAAAAAACACATTTTGTTTCACATACCAACCATTCCTGAACCATTATTCATCACAACTTGAAAGTATTTTATATCTTTGCATTTCATGGCTACACAACTGTGTGAACAATTTGTCTATCGAGGTGAACTCCAACTCAACATAAAGCTTACTTTACTCGAAGTTACTCGAATGGATATAAATGTTTTCGCCACACTATGGAACAGGGTGAACAGAGGTTATTGAAATGGCTTTAAAAAAGAAAAAGAAAAGCTTTCCTCATGAGGCCTCTGGCAAAACTACTAGTGCTCTCTACTATCTTTTTTATCACCTGCACACTGGTCAGTCAGGAAAGCCCTTTGGCGGCCATTTGAGGGGGGAGGATTAGCTCGACTATAAGGTACCTTTTACCTTAGAGTGCAATGTAGGACTGACCTTGTTATGATTCATACAAATGCAGCACATGGAAAACCTTACACCCGCTGGCAGTGAAAGCTCTGGTGCGTTTAAATTCCACCAGTAAAAATGGCCTTTCCACATTAGCATTTCTATAATAAAAAAAAAATTAAAATGTGCATGTCTCGCATTTTATTTCTCTGTCACTGAATAAACACACTGCTATGAGGGGAATATTTAAGTGTCAATATTTTAGACACAGATTACAATAATCCGGTGGAGTAAAACTATACTTTTTCACACACAAACAATGCAGCATATGATGATTGTTTTCACACATTAGTTCACAAGTGGAACTCATTATTCTCAGTCTGGGAGTGAGCCTCTGCAACACCATACACTGCATGCTGTCTTCATGGATTGCTTCAGAAAGATGGGGAGGGAAGATGCACACCTTTTCTAAAGTAATACCGTTTTTCCAACACTAATGCGGCTGGCTTTTTTCATGCTTTTACCCTTTGCCTCACACTCTCATCGTCTTCAAAGCAGATAATGATACACTTTAGAGGATGAAGGGTTTTTAAAAAGTAGAAAAATGAGAATTATGACTGATCCAGTGAAAAAGGGAAGACATTTTAAGGAGTGATTTACTCTGGGAAGTAGGCAAAGGAGTCTCGACTGCCTGCTGGACCTGATGCATATATGAGAAGTGTGTGCTCGGAATTCACTGCTCAGAAAAAAGATGTTCCAGTCTTATTAAAGGGCTACTGCTGCAGGAAAATAAGTCTCGGCTTGGATTTACAGGACTACACAACGGTGACTCTTTTGATGTAACATTAAATGCCACCATGCCCATAAATCATCTCAACTCAAAACTTAATATCTTTGTTTTTTTGTACAATTACTGAGAACGCTGAAATGGATTTTGTGTTCGTGATCATTCTTGCGGTGCCTTTACACACCGTCTCCTCTCAGCTGAATTTCTGCCCATATTCACACACAGCTTTGGAGCGTACTGTTGCCTGTGATTCATCTCCCGCTGATCTCGCAGCTTATCAGCACACTCAAGATTTACTGAATAAATTCAAGAGGTGCATTGCTGCCTTCCACAGACTGGTACCAGCAGGATCGAAGGCCACGCTCTGGCTCAGCGACCAGATTTGTGCTGTGTCGAGCAAATACGGTGAGGCTAAATGTAATTTCAAGACATTCGATCGATATGTTTTTTTAACCGTGCTTAAAGGCGGCAGTATGATGCGAAACCAAAGACTTTTTTCATAATGAATCTCTTGAACATTGAGAATCAGGTAAATAAATATGACATATGTGACATGTTGTATGCATGTATCTTATGTTTCTTCCTTTTTTCCTTTGGTAGAAGAAATGAACAGCCCCCTCCACCAACATTACAAAAATCTGTTTCTCATTTACATGTAACAGAACCGGTGCCACACACAAAGAGACAAACAGTATCTTGGGGCAGAGACAAGTGCATACAGTACATTTACAGCTGAGTGGTGGTTGAATGTGACTAAATGTCAAATGCTGTACTAACAGTAAGTGCAGATACATGTGCTACCATCTTATATTACTTGATGTTACACTTTCTATTTGGCAACATTTAGGATTTTTTTTGCTGGAGATTCTGTAAACCTGATGTTAATGGATAATCATTATCCA
Source organism: Pagrus pagrus (assembly GCF_965226575.1). Lineage (NCBI taxonomy): Eukaryota > Metazoa > Chordata > Actinopteri > Spariformes > Sparidae > Pagrus > Pagrus pagrus. The sequence goes on from NC_140198.1 coordinate 28,049,242, forward strand.
ACAGGACTACATTTTTTATTTGTTGATTGCAGGGAGAGAAAGAGAGAGAGAGAGAGAGAGAGAGAGAGAGAGAGATTGACTGCTGAATGAGCTAGATTCACTTTCAATAAGAGAGAGAGCAGTGCACTATGCTGTCAATTCATATGCTTCTCTCATTAGAAACAGTCTGAAAAGACTTTCAAGGCAACATAGAGACAACAAAATTTGCCAGCAATCCTCTCTACCTCCCATCTGTCCTTGCAGGAAATGCATTGTGCGGTGAGTTAAGCACTGCTATCGTTCATCAAAAATGCCTGTATGGAGCAAACAGGGGTCATTTTCAGCATTTGTTGACAGCGGATAAGTTTGAAATATGTCAGGGAGTAGTTTTATACAGTCTGTGGGAGTAATGGAGTAAGAATAGCTGTTCACTGAAGAGCTGCAGGCGACAAGCTGCACAACTCCAAACTTCTTAGTAAGGTAACCAACTCATTCTCTCGCATTAACATTATCAGGTTGCCTGTAAGCACTGGGTCTAAAATATTGCCAAATAAGCGCTTTAGCTTTTTGCTTCAAGAACAACTCCTCCGCCATCATTTTGTCAGTCAGGTGCCCTACTCTCATCTTGTTATAAAAAAATGTGAGTGTTCTACTCCATGCTTCGACTCTGCTCCCGGCCCCCCTGACACTTTGTAACCGTAGTGTCCGTCATCCGATTATGTATTGATTAAAAAAGAAAAATGAGGGTGGGGCTGGTGACCCTGAAGTAATGTAATCAGGGTCTGTCTGATCACTGTGCAACACCAGGAACAAACACTACCGCATCAAGCCTAAACCATAATCACAACAGTTTCCAACCTCATTGTGGGTCTGTTGACCTCACTGTTATCCTGTATAAAATGTACATGCCCCTGGTACACCCAGAGCGATCAGCTGATCTTTGTCCCCTTTAGAGCTTCATACATGCTGAGGCTCTCCTACTGAGCAGACATTCTGACTGTTCTCGCAGTTTCTACTGCAGCATCAGGAACAAGGTCTCTTACTGGTTGCTCACCTGCAAACAGCAAATTGCTGGATGTACCCCTGCTGAGAGCAGGATCTGGGCCTCTGTGGGTGTGGAAGATTGTCTTTCCTTCTGCATGCTCCATAAGAGAAGTCATTTTGTCGGTGGGGAATCACCCCTCCTCATGCAGTAAATTACCAAATTTAGATCACAGAGCCTGGAGTGAGAAATGAGTTGAAACATGGTGCCTAGTGGCTATGACAGGCCAAACTGACTGATAATGATAAATAGGTAATTGTCTGCGCCCTGTTAGTGCCTGAAGGAGCTCTGCGTCTGTCTGAAATTGCAGCAGTAAATGTTTGTTAACACTATAAATATAACAAATGTATTTGTGTTCCAATCTCCCAAATGGCATGTTGTTTTTAACAGCGGTAACAAAAACAATGGCATGAGGGCGAAATTTAAATAGGCCACAGAGAAATAACAGTTTGCACCTCCGCGGTATGAAAAGTCAACTTTTCTCTCCTGATTGCTAAAAAAAGATTCTCTCTCCAACAATGAACTGTCAGCAGTGCTAAAGGCCATGCTCATATTTGTATTTGCTCACTGACAGGATGATGTATGTGTCATTAAGACCCAACTACACAATTAAACTGTGTCAAATTAGACAGACAATAATATTGGGAGGCACATGGGAGCAAGAGACTACATGCTGGTCCATTACCCTCCCTCCTATATCCTCCAGCTCCGAGCCACTTACTCAAGCTGTTGCTAAGCTACAAAAGCTATGAGAGCAGTGGAAAGTCTTCATGGCAGAGGCGGTAATGAGCATTGTTCTGTGAAGTCTCCGCCATTGATCCGTCAGGGAATTTTTAAATATACTGTACAGTACATACGTACAATATTCCTAAGCTGTGTAAAGATAAAATCCTCCCTGAGCAATAGAGCAGCTGTTTGAAACAGAAGTGGGAGAAATTCTCGGAGGCATTTTAAAAGGAACAGGACATGTAAGGGACGATTGATGTGATATGTTCACCAAGCTAGAAACAATGCTGCACAGTGCTCTCTATGTTATGAAGCATATTTCTGTCACTGGCTTAATAATGACCCCAAATCTACCTGGCTTACTCTTGAGGGGGCGCAAGTAACTCCTATTCCTCTCAGCAACATCTTATATGTTTCCAAGACGTGTTTTAATCTCAATACTAAGAAGAATGTTATACTTCAGACCTCCCCAAAAGTTTGGAAACTTATAAGGAAATCTCAAAACCAGGAGGGTTTTCTCTCTCTTCTCACCCCTGTTTATTTAAATCCTGATTTCCCCCCTGGATTACAGGATCAGGCCTTCTCTGTCTGGGCCACTAGAGGCATTAAAACCGTAGGTGATTTGATCTTAAATGGTTATGTCCTTCGACCAAGTCAGAGCGAAATATAGCCTTCCCCAAAATATTTTTTTTAGATATTTACAGGCACGTAGCTTCATTATGTCACTTTCCAAATTACACCCTAACAGGTTCACTCTCTCACCTATTGAGAAGATATTGCAGAACTCTGACACAGAGAAACTTATCAGCAGGTTCTATGGGGCTCTGTCAACTCCAAATATGGACTACACTGCCCGGATAAGGTCCCTCTGGGAAATTGATTTTGGGGATAGAGTCTGGAGGAGCCCCACATGTTGTTTGTCTACCAATAAGGCTAGGGAATTACAGTTTAAGATTACTCACCGACTTCAAATCACCCCTGTAAAACGTCATAAATTTAATCCTTTACTTTCAAAATTCTGTAACAAATGTAAAACTGCTGAAGGTACCTATTTTCATTGTATTTTTGAATGTCCTTTTGTTGCTGATTTTTGGTACGTGCAGGGAAATCGATGATATTTTGAAGAAAAAACTGTCCTTAGACCCAATTTTCTGCATTCTCGGTGTACAATCTACAGAACTTAACCTCACACCCTCCTCACTGAGGCTGCTCCAGGCCCGGCTTTTTAGCGCTAGAAGATGCATCCTCCTTCACTGGACACTCGACACTACACCTACCATTGTACACTGGAGGAGGAGTGTGATGGACTTTATCCCCCTTGAAGCTATCAGCTTATGGCAGAAGGACAAACCATTTCTCTTTTTTAACATTTGGAACTCTTTTTTGCATTATATTGGAGAGGACAGGGCTCAGGCTCTCCAGAGAGGTTTATTTGGTTTAGCGTGGCCCGATGTAGATGAGCATAGCAATAGTTAGTTGACCAAGTATTTTAGTTTTTGCTTTTTTTTTTTTTTCTCTCCCCTTATGTTTCCGATCACCCCCAACATGTAGTGTTTCTGCCTTCTATGTGTGTTTGTTTGTATATCTATTTAGTATATTTGTCTCCCTTAGTTGTAATTTATCGTACTTTGTTATGTATATGTTTATGTCGGCATATGTGTGTATGTAAGTAAAAAAGAATAAAAAAATAAAAATAAAAAAAAAATGTTATGAAGCATTAAAGAGTATCTCTTGCTGACCTCATCTTGCTACAGTCATGCAGTAGTGTACTCAAGGGTGTGTTCTGGCCCAACCACACCCACAGACTTCAAACTTGGAAAAAAACTGGAGTTACAAGGTTCCTTCCTACAAACAGGGATAGGACCCCTGAAATCCCGGCCAAAGCAAACAAATGTTGCTCGACAGTGTACATACTGTAAATGTGTAGAATTCACTTTTCAAGAGAAAATTCCAAATTGCTAAGTTATGAACTCTGCAGTGTAGAATCAGTGTCACTCACTATCAGCTCATGATCCTCACTTGTGTACTGCTCAGTTTATCTGCTGCAGGGCAGAAAGATTCTCAGACGTATCTGCTGCTGCATCCATCACATACTGCCTTTGCAATGACCTGCGAAGATCAAGTTACAGTGTAACTTCTTCATCTTAGATGTTGAATCTCATATTCATGACTGCTCTAAATATAACACGTTGTGACTGAACCTTTATAGCATTACATTTGAAAAGAAATGACGAGATTCATTTTGCATCTGCATTGTCTCAGCTGTCTGTATAAATTATCCACGACAAACACCACTTCAAATCCATACCACATTTCATTGTGGGCAGATAAATGGAAATATTATTAGCCTTTATATACTGAAAGTAGCACTGGCTTGTCAGTTTCAGTAGGATAGACATGTTTATAGCAATATTCAGTAGATCACCTCTATTTGAGGGTGGCAGTGCAGTGTATTCAACATATCCTAATTAACTTGTAACTCAGTTCAAGGGCTGATATTCTCCACTGTAACCATGACCATGTACAAGACACTCAATGTTAAAACCATTTTGCTATATGACCACTGTTCTCTTAGTGGGCTTTCAGGACTATTGGAGTCCTGGATAGGTTACAGGACTGTTGTAATCACAGATTGTATCACCTTTGAATTGATACAAGTATCTCTTTTGTCTAATGTGCAGTGATTGATGCAGGACTAAAAAAATCAAATTGTAATTAAGGCTTGCAGCATCAAAATGTGTGAAATGTGAAGAGTAAATGTTGAAATGTGTTTTACAAGATTCTCCAATGGTGACACTGTGCAGTTTACTAGAGCATACACATTTACTACACTGAGACATGCTGGAATCAGTCAACTGCCAAAAGTGGTACACTGAACATATAGTAGGCTTATTATCAACCAAAACAAGTTGAAACAAGGAGCAACTTCAGACAATCATGAGGGTCATCTCTACAAACCTGCATTTAAATTGTTTTTTTACTCATATGCAGTCTTTTGTGTCAGCATCAAGGTCAAAATATATAAATAATATTTGTTTAATGTGTGTGCTTTATGTATTTAAATGGGCATGTCATTACAGGCTTCTAAAATGTACACACAGGCTTGCATAGACAGCACATTTGGTATCAACTCCTACAGGCCAGAGCTTCTTCTAAAGGTGACCTCTGCTTTGTCCTCAGGTAAAGACTGGTGTGATACAGCCTGAACATTCAGACATTACAGAATAAAGATGGTTGGAGCCGATTAAGTGAAACAAAACTTCCAAACTTCAGTGTCTGCAGATACACTGAGCTGATCAATGAGTCATGCTGCACAAATCTTGTAAAATGTGTGCCAACACATATCATCCTGCATTGTGCTGTCTCTTTGACAGAAATGCTAGAAAGAAAAGTGAGTGAATATAGGAGAGTGAGTGAGAGATGTAATGAAATCTTTGATATAAAAGAAAGTGAAGGAGTCATTTTTCCGTGTCCAACCATTCTAACCAACGCCCTCTCCTCTCCAAACGTCCTTGGGCTGTCCTACAGTTTTGCTTTTGCCGATTCTACAGAGGAGGTTACGCTTGTAATGTGCTTCAATTTCCTCTAGAGGACAGTAGAGCTGCAAATAATTCAATAGCTAAGATTGGTGAGCCCAGGACTATTCTATCAAGTGGCTATCTCATCCTCATAGTGACACTTATGAGAATGTCCTCTCCAAATCAGGAAGATTGAGCCTTTTCTCTTTGTATTTATTTTATTTTTTCTCTAATCCCTTCTTCATTGACATTGAGGGTTCCAGAGAAACTGGACCACCCATAAAGCACCTAATTCCACAACCCTCAAGTCATGCTGGATGAGAAGATCAAAAGAAGCCAGAAAGTGACTCATTTTCACAACAGCTTCGAGAGTCTGTGACGTTTCCTATTCACAGCAACACACTCGACAGCAGTAGCCTGGGTGCTAATGTTGTGCTACCGTTTTTCTATTCATTTGCTCCACAGCAGGAGGGAAAGGGCACCAGTCTCATTTCTTCCTGGTTCTCCACCCTCTACAAACTGAGAGGATTAATAAAGTGGTTGTAGTGAGCCTGGCAAAGGTTCACCCGGCACCAAGCCACAGAAAGGTGACAACACAGAAGACAGAAAAATGAAATGAAAATGGGGATCTATTTTCTCCTCTAAGGGCGTGTGTGGTGTCCCCAGCTATGCAGAAGGATTGTTAGAGTGCAGGGTGGAATAGCTGTCTTTTACCAACTGAAAGAGGGCTAGATGGAAAGACTGTTGCAGCTTAAATATGGATATTCGCCTCGAAAGCAGAGGAGTAGATGACATAAGCAGGGCTTAATTTGTGCCAGAGGGAGAATCAGACATCGTTCAGCTATTTTCAGGCACCAAGGTCTTTCACATCTAATAATAACATTTTTAAAAATCCTCAGACAACTAACCTGCAGTATCACCCCTCTGCTCTCCTCACAACAGTGCAGGTGGTTTCCTTTATAGGAGGTTCATTTTATATATAACAGCAGACCTCTTAAGTAAGAGACCACTTTCACAAGGTTGGGGGAAACTCATGCCTATCAGACTAGGGCTAGTGTTAGTGTTAGTGTAGTGCTAACACACATTAAACATTTATATTGTTAAGTAATGGCCAAAAATGTATTTTGTAAGGACACAGTGACCTTGACCTTCAACCTTTGACCACCAAAATGTATTCAGGTCATCCTTGAGTCCAAACAAACTGTTGTGCCACATGTGAAGAAATGCCCTCACTAACCCTAACCCAATCACGGTCACAAGGATAGAAAACAAGAAAAGAAAAGCATAATGCCTCCGGCCACAACTATCTCCGGCGTGGATGTATAAAAAAGCTGCCAATAACTTCAGTTGATTAATTATGTAACGGACAGGTTAAACCACTTCACACTCCTCTATTGGCATTGATTTATTACTCACTAAACACCTGTGCAAAACACCATGTGAACCACTAATGCAATCTGACTTCTGAAGCAGCAGCATAAGGGTTTTTTTTTTTTTTTTTTTAAATAACACTGCCCTGCTATGCATTGGCACGAGGCATGAGACTCTAATCTTTGACATGGCACATCAGCAGGGAGATTATCTGTGACTGATGTCCTTATGTTAAAAAGCGATCTTGCAAGTGCTCTGAAACCTGCACTCTGCCTCCTGTCCCGGTGGATTATCTCCATCTCCATACTCCAGCACCTTGTGATTTATAAGTAAATTAAGCAAAGAACATAAAGTGCAGATTTGCAAGTATGACATAAAAAGGAAAGCTTCTTGGCAGCTGAAGGAATACATAAACTTCCTGGGAGCTTGTGTTAATCTTTAAGCATGCAGGCAGTAAGTGTAGATGAGGGTGCAGGTTAATTAATGAATATTCAATTAAATAATTTAGTCAAATAAAAAATGTTTTGCAAATAAAGGCATTTAAAAATGACCATTAAAATTTGGCAAAACTGTCTTCATACAATTACTTAAAGGATCAGTCTTGTATACGTTTCTTCAATGTGTGTGTACAAGTATTGTGTGTGTATCATAGCCTGATCTTATTCCTCTGTGCCATAGGTACAAGGTTTACACTGATCACTTTACATCACCAGGGTTGCAAAACAAAAGTGAATAATATCCTCCATCACAAAAACAACAAAAACGGAATCAGGCTCCGCTATTATTAAACTTACTGTATTATCAACACATACACACACACACACACACACACACACACACACACACACACACACACACACACATACACACACACACACTCACACACACCGTCCTACTGTTGCAACTACTCACCAGAGCACCGAATGTGCAACATTTTCCACTGTTTGTGGAAATGAATGAGCTTTTTTTTAAAGAAAGAAGGAAAGACATGAAATGAAATGTTTTTTGTAGATTTACGTCCCCAGTAGAAATCGGTGGGCTTAAGGCTGAGAGCTGCAGACAGCATGGTTTCAACATAGAGCTGATTTTGGTCCGAGAGCCCACCAACACATCTTTGCTGTGACGTTTTCATGGGAACTTTTGACAGCTTTGTTTTTGAATGACTCAAAGTGTTCTAAGTGTATCTAAATAAACAGGTGAATTTCATTGAATATATTACATAAGCCAACAGATTGACCGAACTCCCACAACATGCTGTCCTTTATGCCCCTTGAATATTTCCATTATATTGAGGGAATTAAACCCTCACACCAGGGTTTGGTGTAAACAGAGCATAATGTAAATATAAACATTTGTTAAATATAGTGCTGCTTTGCTGTTGAATCTTGTTCGATTGCATACATTCACAGTGTTTCCTGTATAAATGTCTGTAGACCTTGATAAATGAATCCCACTGTGGCTGTTTAGAGCATCTAGATGGAGAGTGGAGGACTGCACCACTCTTATAAAGACCTACTGTACTTCAGCCTTATTAATATAATGGAACTGAAAGCAATTGCAGTTTATGTAAGCAACCAGCAAGTTATAAATACACTGAAAGTCTATAAAGAAGATTGACTACAATGCATTTTATTGCACGTTAATCTAAAAATGTTATTGTCATGAGTGAAGTACCTTTAATTAGCTTATTATGCTAAGCACTGTGCAATTGAAATGAAGTGTCTGGTGTAAACACTTATTGAATTTCAAGTACAATGGCAGTGAGTGGAGACAGTCAGCATGTTGTGGGACACAGTGAAACACTGCATCCAGAGGCCAAGCTGCACAGATCAGCTCACTGAAACAAAAGGTATTCCTCATCTCAACGTTGAGTGGGCTATAAATATAAAGAAAGTCAATGAAGTTCATTGATGTCAATGCGTTTTAGTAATCAGATTACACATGCCATCATAGTGGGCCTGACTTCATATGACAAAGTAAAGACAGGAGTTTGTAGTGTGAGAAAATGGCTGCACAGGTCACCTTATATTTTGCTGACAAATGCAACTAAGAATGACAGCTTTCTTACCGATTGTCATTATTGGCTTCAGCTTTTGTTTGTCTGTTTTTATTTTAAATATTCAAACGGCAAGATTGAATGCTTCTGAAGTGGCTGTATCCACCCACGGAAAGACATGATTAGAACAATTACCATCATCAGCGACTACGGAAATCTTATGTTAACACTGAGAGCTTTACATAATGAGAAAACAAAGGCATCTGTTAATTGCAACGTATATTTATATTTAGACTCTTCAAATGCTGTCATAATGATGACCTTAGACTCTGATTAATCTCTCATATCAGGTTCATTCTTTCTGTATCGCAAGTGAGTTTCCAGTTTGAAATTCCGTCATCCGAGAGATCTAAATAAACCATCAGGATTAAGCAGCAGTCCAGATGTGCAAGTGTCAGACAGACCTCAGACTTTTTTAACAGGAGTGAAAAATGGAAATGGAGATTTAACTGATTCCAGCATTGCTAGAGAAACGAGACGCTGAGCAAAACAGGAGGAGAAACAATTGGCATTCTAAAGGGACCAGTGGATATTTATTCACAGTGTCGCAACACCACAGATGTTTCTTCCCAACTCAGATGGGCCATATTAACATTAAATTATTGCAGAAATTATAAACCAAATTCTAAAAACTCATGTAGGTTACCTTCAGTATGTGCTAATGTTGCTACAACAGCTCATCTATATGGGCCAGTCCATTCCTGAGAGAAATTCTTTATTTCACAGTAGTCTCTTCAGTGGCCTTCTAGGAGCTGCCACTGACATAAATCCATTAAACTTGCAAACTTGCCACTCCACATCAACAACATGTCTTGTCATGATATATAGTATAGGATCATGAATGCTAAGAGTTGTAGCCAGCCACATAATGCATGGCACAATGAAATAACTCATAGCTGCAGCATCCTCCTACAAGGAAACAGAGAGGGATCATTTCTGTACATTAATCCAAATCTTGGGGAAGACAGATTATTGGTGTCAGCTGTGGAAATCTATCAGAGGGAACACCTCACCCCTGGCCGAGTGAGCCTTGGGAACCGGGTGCAAGAGCAACAGGGAAAAATCTATTTATTGGTGTTTTCCCCCCTTTGAGATGTACAGAGGTACCTCCAACAGAGCTGCTGCTATGGCCATACCTCTCTGCAGGGTACAGGCAATCCCCAGTGATGCACCTTCAATCAATTCCACATCCATCACTTAGTGGGGTTAAACATCAATTGATTTGTCTTTTGAGATTTTCTTATCCTTTTTTAACCTCTTCCATCCGGATAGTCTGCAGGCAGGGAACCAAGTCAGCTATCATTTCAGGGGTATGTTTAATATTTCATATCTAAGGAAGTCTTTAAGTACAGGCTAACTAGAAATTATTTTTCAGTAGAACAGATATGATAAATTAATTCCTTTGATAAGTAAAGAACATTCCACCATGGGGAAGGGCTTCCTTTTTGCATATCATGTTTGGATTGAGGCCCCAGGAAACAAAACACATTCCACTCACCTCTCAGTTATACTAACATCTAACATCTTGAGATGTGTGTTTTCAGAGAAATGCTGTCAAAGGCTGTGTAGGAGTGCCTACTAACCTGGACACACGCATCTCATAGGGATGCACATTCTCTCATGGCCATTCTTCTGTTCTACAGCGATAAGTATGTGTAAGTATCGGACAGGAGCTGATGCAGTGATTTGCTTGGAATGAACTGAAGACAAGTATTGACCTTATGTGTTTCCGCAACAAGATAGTGCTTGAACTCTGTTACTTATTCTTTTCGCTCCTTGTCCACAACAAAACTGTGAATGCATTGAGCTGTGTAGGAGGACGTGTGCTGCTTGTGCCTGCATTTTAACAAATATCTATCAAAATCACAAGATATCAGACTGTGAAAAGGATAACCCGGGGCTGTAAGAACATCAGATACTGTTTCACGACAGCCAACCATTAAAAGCTGTTCACATGGCCGCACTGACTGCAATAAGAGTCAGATCAGGGTCACATTATCTGCAAAATACAAAACTGACCAGAGCAACATGTCTAACCTGAGGAAGCACCTTGTCAAACATAAAAGATATCTAAAAGCTGAAGAGTGCACTGTGTTTGCCTTAAAGCCAGGTCCCCTGCAGCCAGCGTTGCGCTCGGTCACGAAGAGTTGAACCTTCCTAAATGATTGACGAGGCATCAACAACTTCATCAATATCGCTATACAATTAATTAGATAGCTGGAGAAAGTGTTGTTGGAGAAATTGGGCTTTTATTACTGTCTTGGTTGACATTTTCTTTGCCTTTTGTAGTAACCTTTGTCAAAGCTCTACCACTGTTGTAGTCATAATAACTACATAACAAAAATGCCAGTCTTTCTTCCTCTTCTGTGTAGCTTATGAATGCTCCTTTAGACGGTTATATCTTTTATATCAGCACAGTAGTGGATATATTTTTTATATAATCCACTACTGTGTTGAAATTAGTTTCTACATTTTAGTCTTGTGCACAGAGTTGAAACAGTTTCTCCAGCTGCTTCCAGGTCTTTGAACAGTTTCCTTCTTTTTGAAACATATCAGTTGTATTTGGTAACTTATATTTTTTACAACTGAAATTACATTTTGATTATCAAAGACAATCAAGTACCAAATTCCAGGTAATTCCAATCTGCAACCCCACCGCTAGATGTAACTTAGTCCTACACACTTGACCTTTAATAACCTCAGAGACCTCTGTGGGTGATGCCTTGCGAAGTTAGTCAGAGTATGCATAGCAAAGAGTTGTTGCATCCCTGCAATGCATTATTGATGAGACTGTGTGCTGCTGTCAAACAGGAATGCAAGGTGTGGGGATGGTTAAAAAGAAACAGACAAACAAAAAAAAGAAGTAGATAACAGAGAAATAGGTAAAAAAAGGTTGAGGATATACTGAGGACTGAGAGCATATAGCTGCAGTCCGACATTTTCTTATGAAGAAGAATTGAGGCGTAAAGTCACAGAGCCCTGACCTTATTTATGGTGTTTAACCAACATTTCATTTTCATCTTAAATATTTATCTTTTGGTATCTTCTTTGTAGGAAATCATTTCTGCAGTCAAGCTGTCTGTTGGATGTCTTGTTTTTTTTTTTTTCCATGTTCACTAAGGTGAAGACTCCTGCAAACATGCAGAGCTAAATAAAACCCAACGCAGACACTAAGGGAAAAGCACTCAATCACATGTACAGTACACAGTGGGGAAAGGGTGATAAATTGGGACGATTTTGTCCGTTTATTAAAAATCCGATAGCGGCCGGTCAATACCATCCATCTCTGAGGCTGTGGCCTTCTGCACAACTCTCTGTGAAACGTGTCTTTTCTTCCCTTAAGGGAATGAAAAAGTAGAAACTATACTAGCATAGTCATGGTGCACCAGAGCATGAACTAACGGGGGTGCATGGATGATTTTATTGTGTTCTTATCCAACTCTATCTCACTAATTTCCACTGGTATTGTTCCATTATGTTTTGTTGTATCTCTCCCAAATTCTGATTTTTTTTTTTTTTTACAAATCAATAAAATGGTGAAGCTTCTATATATTGAATTCTAATATAGCTGCACTGACCAAATGTTCAAATTGACCAAAGTCGTGGAAACCAGTCTGAAGTGGTCAGACTTCTCTTTTGTGTTTTAGGATAGAACAAATAAAAATGAAAATGCAGAATTTAAAGAATCAGATTGGCAGAGTCTTGAAACTTGCTTGTGTTGTGTAATCCATCATAGTGAACATACATTTTTGCCAAAGGTACATAATAATAAGGAGGTAATACCTGCAAACCTTTGCATCCAATCTTAATTAAAAAATGTATGAGAAATTCTGTTTACTAAAATAGATTACCCAACTCAATCAAGTCTAAACACTCTGCTGAGTGACTTCAAAGTGTATAGGAAATAATTGAATGCAATGGCTATCTGAATGAGTAAAATACAAAACAACTAAAATCTACAAAGTATTATGAGTACCTGTAAAATTCTCGGTGGACTGGTACAGAGAGCTCAAGAGATCCTGTGGATGCTTTGTTTCTCTTAACGCAGAGATAGTTATGCTGTTGCCATGCCGATGCCTTGCAAATGTAAAAAGATAAAAGTTGCAACTTAACTGGAGAGTATAGTTATCCATAAGGGCTGGAGCACTGTCAAAGAGTATTTGTTATCCTTGGGGAAACACTGTAATCTTGTCATTATTTTGAATAGGATGTGGATATATGCACAAAACATAATCAATGAAAAATAAAAAAATAAAAATATTGGTACACATTCCTCGCCTGTTGGTGGTAAGTCCCATGTCTGCTCTGGATAACAGTATGTGTGATATTGAGACAAAGCACATGGTGAGTGTTTGAGTGCCTGAGGGCCCTCCGACCCTGGGAAGCGAGCTATGGAAGCAAACTGCGGCTGATGACTCTATTGAACCCAATCTAGGCGGATGGAGATGCTCTTTAGAGGGCCGGCCAGCTAGATGCTGCTGCATAACACACAAACAGGGTGCACAGCAATAAAGACACACAGAGCCGCTTTATCCACATCCTGTCATGGGCATAACTTTAACTACTATCCTCGGATAACATAGGCGTTAGCACTGAGGAGTGAAAAAAAATTAGACTTTTCATATTGCCTTTCTTTTTCTTTAATGTTGTTTGTTGCCATGCCAAAATTTCAAAGTGACGGAAGAGTGATGGTGTGCTCTTTGTTGTCCAAAAATTGCCAACAGTTTATCCAAAAATAACGACTGTATGCTTTTGAAGCTACCCACTGTGCACCCTTTGCTGTTGCATGGCGAAAATATTCAACTGCAATACCTTTCTTGTGCTACTTAGATTTAGAAGCAAACACAGATCAATATGTCCTTGTCTGGCAGATAAAATTGGGAGCATCAGTAGAGAAATGCTATTTGCTCTGTGAAAGCTACTGGAGAATCCACCTAAGGTAAGAGGGAGAAAAAAGAAATGATAAAATGCACACCCCCACATCATCAGCAGGCATACTTGTGGTACAACACATTGGCTTGATCATTAAATCAAAACCTTAAATGGTACATGAGCAGATGAGATGTTCTGTAATGCTGGCTTTTTATTCAGGTTGACACGTATTGTGTTGAAATTTTGATGCATGCAGAGGCCATCTAGATAAAACATAAGACCTAATGGAATATAATCTCCCACTGCAAGCTATAATACCACTATAATACCACTCTACCCATCAGAATGAAACAATCTGCTCATAATGGTGCGTGCTGGAGCCGACAGCATTAGCAAGAATTTGATTCCTATCTGAGATTTTTGCACACTGATCATCACAATCTACACCGTTCTGCTGGGCAACCATCGCTCTTTTCAACCCCTGGCCTCTTCTTATGGCGGGTTTATTGCAATGTTCTTATAGTTTGAATAAGGACTCGACTGGACTGTCTTTGAGTACTTAGATTAAGGTTAATAAGCTGAATAAAGCCTTCTTAAGCAAATGATGAAGAAGCTGAAAAATAATAGTGCCCAAATAAGACCACATAATGCCATTATGTGTAAGCCATTACACTAAATTAGTCTTGAAGTAGGAATTGGTTTGACCTTTACACATACAAATATCTATAATATGTGGTCAGTCCTGTGTGGATTCATGGCATTACCGTGACACTGTCCATATTTATTGATTGCTGGGCAGTAAAGATTATGCAACACATCCACATACCTGAAGGACTGAATAGGTGACTTTATTGCACTTTCTTTCAAAATGATATATCATCGCTGCCAAAAAAAGCATGACCTGTCTTTACCATGTGCAAGAATGACAGTGTCATCCATGTACTTTTGAGTTTCGACATCAGGGCATTGCTTTTGTTTGCTGATTTAGACAGTGGTGAAAAGAAACCCATATGGTCGTTTCTCTGATGAGGATTGGCTGGATGATCTAAGCTAAACTCTCAGCAAGAGGCATAAACAAGTAACACATACTTTAGTCGACAATCAATGTCCCACATCCTAAAAAGTAAAGTCAGGTCCTTGATCGGCAGTTATTCCAAGCAACATCCAAATAAGGCCATTTGTTTAAAAAAAATGTACGTAACACAAGCCATCGATTTCCCCTGAGATCAATTCATACTTTTCATCGATTAAAATCACAGTTACCAACAATCTGTGCAAGACCAAAGCAACCCAAAAGGATGAGGCGAGGTACACCTCATTAGAAAGGACACTGCCTCATCCATTAGCAGCAGCTACAGCAGCAAAGATTCATCACTGAACAGAAAAAATGGGCCAGAAGTTTCCCCGTAATTAATTTCTGTTCAAGAATGTATACGTTGCTTTAGACCACGCCAACTGGACAGACAAATGAGTCCAATTTATTCCTATTAAATGGGCTATACGGCGGGGGTTGGGGTCTGTGCCATATGGCAGTCAGGTACAGTGTGACATGAAGCACACAGCCGCAGTAGGCACACAGCTGTTCTAGTAAGAGGGCAGACGGATACCTTTACCCTAATGGCTACATGGATGTGCTCCATTTGCTTTAAAATGCAAGTGTGTGCAATGGAGAGTGTGCTCAGATGTTTGGGCGTCTTTCATTTGATCTGGTGTGTTTCATTTGTTTGGGTGTATTTTAGATGTCAAGGTGTATTTCTGATGTTTGAGTCTGTCTGTTCCAGTCACATCCGGACCGAACAGCAAGTCAGTCCAGACCCGGTCCCTGCCTAAACCTTGTGTTATGGAGACTATAATACTTTATGAAGTGTAATGTTTCCTATTTTGAGATACGTTTTTAATTGTCAAAAAATTATTCATGTTGTTGAATACACAATGTAGTTGGATCATTTACAGTGATCCTGTCCTCAGATGAATATGTTTTGATGTGGTTCATTTGGTCTTGTTTTTCATCGTGGCGATGGCAACTGAGAGTGTTTTCTGTTGTTGCTCCTGAGTTTCCTTCCTTAACCTTACACTGGAGAATTTGCTGTCACCTCCTAAATAGCAGGTACATAATGTTGCTGGTTTTGAATAATACACAACTACAACTACAATAAGAGTAAATCTAGCTGTAAGTACATGTCTGAGTAAGAAACAGAGTCAGCCAAGCACCAAATGTGGGCATATTTTCCAACTTTCATACGGTTATTTAAAAATGAACTCAACCATATCTTTGTACAGTAGGTTGATGCGTAGCCTATGATCAATCATTAATATATAAATTAGTTTGACAACCTCTGGTCTTTCTATGTACACAATCAATTATGTTTGTGGGGGTAAAAATAAAGTTAAGATTGTCTTTCCATCACTGTTGACCTTGATTTGTGATTCTTTACAGACTATCAAATACAGTAGATGGCAATTAAAGCCCCAGTTATTAGCTGAATCCATTTTCTATAAATATGGTAACACTTATAAAATTCTAAATTACAACATATGTACCAGAGGGTCTTGATCTTTTTTGTTATAACAAGGCATAAAGAAATTTCATACCACATCTCTCTTGAATAATCTTGAAGCCATTAAGTGTGCCTATATTATTTATAATATCGGGGACCTATTGCATTTCTCCTTTCGCTGACATTAGTTACTGTGCAACTGAAAAATGGTTTGAGTTTTTAAACAACAAAAGGCTCCCACGCTATACTAACAGAGAACAGCATGAAGCTCAAATGTTGTCTTGATTTGAGTGTTTATTGATGTGTTTGCTTAATGAGCTCCTGTTTGTCTTGCTCTCCCTGTCAAAATCTGTCTACTGCTGCAACATAAAGTTCACTACATGTGATTTTGTTGTCTGAAGAAATCTTGCTGAATTATGACTAACCTGATCACCATAATGAATTGCGCTTTGGTTTCACGTCATACATTAAGCCTGACATCTTGTTTGTTTTGCCCTTACCAAGTGCCAAGTAATGTGATACCATCGATGCTGCAGTAGTGATTGCTACTGTAAGAACAGTCGACATTTGTACAACAATCACAGACATTTGCAGATGTAAGAGTTTCTGAAAGTCCATGTTCAGAAATATATACAGCTGTGCTGAACTCATCCATGCTTGTTGCCACTTTTGTGACCATTTATCTGTCATTAAGATTTTTCTGGCTCTGGCTTTAGTAATTGTCATGCCCATTCTAAATCCTGTCACCAAAGCTCTTATTGGCGCAGTAGTTTTCAAGGACACATCACTAAACACAAGACCAGACTTATTGGATCCACTGAAACATTTGGATGAAAATATAGGCAGCATGGTCACAATGACCAACAGTAAAGCTGCCACAGCACTAGTGCCTTTAGTTTATGTTTGCATCAACGATGAGAGTTCTTTCCAGAAAAACTGCCTGCTTGCAATTTGCCTTCCTTTAATAGGTTTCTTCCCCATTCAAACCCTCCAAGAATAGACATATTTAATTCAGTTTATCGCCTGCTTTCAAATTTCAATTAGTGCCTCTTAAACTGCAATACAAGATATTCCCAAACAGTGCACTTTCATGCCATTTGCTGTTAAGTCAGCAAATGCCTGCTCGAGAATGCCTAACAAAGTGTTATGTGCTTCAGCAGAAATCACATGAAAACAGGAAAACACTTTGCTGTTTATATGAACTTCTCAAACACGTCGACATCACAAACACTCCAACAAGTGTGCGTTGCATAAATAGACCCTGGAGGCTGAGAAATAGTGAGCGTGTGACACATCCGTGACCGTGTTTGAGATGATGACATGCAGAACATTAACACACTTGCAATACTCTACTGTTGCATACATGAGAAATGCCCACTCACTTTCTCTTAAGCTTTGACCTTGACTAATCTTCCACTCAGACAGATGACAAGCAAATGAGTCGTGTGTGTGTGTGTGTGTGTGTGTGTGTGACAATTAATTTCTTTGTATATTACACCCATAAGTGCGAAGGCAAAGAGGAAAAGAGCCTCTCACATAATTTTCCAGGAGTACCTGCCTTCACAGTTATCTGTGATTGGAAAGGAGGCTCACGCGGGGCCCGTTAGACGATAGATTGCTCCGATGGAGTCACGGTGGCAGCCGTGCCGGTTGTTTAAAGGGCCATTCGGATGCAATCTGAGAGATTTCAGCCTGGATTTATGCCTCTCTTATTGCTGGAGCTCCTTGCTCCCGAGCTATGGTAAACGGAAATGAATTATTGTGTCAGGAAGCAGACTTCCCCCCTCTCCCTCCAAGCCAACAGGGCCCTGAGCTGAGCAGTCTGACTTGTGCTGTGCATTCCATTAGCACTCTGCAGCACTTCACCTGCATGTGTGAAGCCCATTAATACTGTCATTAGAAGAGCTCGGTTCATATCATGTTCAGGCCAAAGGTGTCCCCTTGGTGAGAAAAAACAAAGTGAACAAAGTGAGATTTATTCAGTAGCCATGCAGAGAATGATACAAACTGCTTCATGTACCAACTGTTGGTTATTCTTAAAAGCAAATGACAGCTTGACCACTAAGTCTGCATCTTAATGACCAACTGTTTTTAGACATTAAAGAGACAGAGAACAGCATCGAGTTAAAAATGTTCTGTTAGGAGGAGACCTGTTAGCTGGTTTGTTTGCTCTCAAAGGGTATTTCATTGATGGATTTTCAAATGTATTTTACCGTTGAAGCCTTGCCTATTGACACATCATGAACGTGATGGAAGCTTGCCACCACTTCTCACCACTAAACACACCAAGCCTTTTCCTCATGTTTTTTTAAATTATCATTTATTTAACATTATCAGGAAGCAAAGTCTGCAACCTGTTTTATAAATGATCTAACCATGAAGGACAGGGCACTCAGTTGAAACCTTTCCTTTCTGTTTGCAAGCAATAACTTATAATTGGCTCGTTCACACTGTTTCCTAATTGATCTGTAATAGCAATTATATGGCCTGCCAAGCCAATACATGCAGTGACCATAAGCCTGTAAATACAGGGATGGTATAACCTACGGTTGAAAAAACTGCAGTCAATTTTATTTATCAGAGCTTTGTGGCATGACTTAGAGAATATTCAATCTGTGGATGTCAGGTTCAAGGACATGGGAACTCGGCCAACAGTGAGGTCAAGCAGAAAGAAAACCACATGCCAGATTGCCATTGTGCATTTTTCAAATCTGTACCTGTCAGGAGCACATGATGTGAGTCAGCTCTCCTGCAGTGCTCTCTGGATAAACACTCACACCCAAAGAGCACAAAAACACAGCAATCACAAGTCCCAGCAAGTAAAATGACTTTGCCTTTCACATATTTGTTAAAATGAGAAAACAAACAACAAGACTCAAGACTTACTCAGGAAGTGTTTCCTCTGAGCTGTCAATAAAAATCGATATAATTTTACACAACGTTCATCTTTAATTTAGGTGATCTGAGCAATAGAACCATCACATCTAGGACAAAGTAAACTCAAATGACAGGACTAAATTCATAAAGACTCTTAGAGAACATCTAGCAGACCATACTTTGTTTCAGAATGATATAGAAGTACAGACAAAAAGGGAATTGATGTTTTCTTCATAACTTGTCTGTCTACTTGCTGTTTCATCTATAAACAACATCAAACAGAGAAACTGCATGAAAATACTGTCAGTGTATTGCAGTTGATAAAGTTTAGCTACTGTCATCTTAAGAATGATGAATACATACCGAAGCATTCAGGGTATTTGTCTCTTTGGGAACCGTTAGCAATTGTACTAATGCTCATTAGTCATTTTGAAGATCCAGTGTGTAGGCTCTATCTATCTATCTATCTATCTATCTATCTATCTATGTAGATAGCCTCTGGCAAATTAAATGAATGTGTTTTCATTACCTCTGAAAATGTTTTTTGATCAAAGTAGATTTAATAGTTTTTAAAAGAGAATTCACTGATTTTATAAAAAAATAAATCTTATTGGACAGTACTGGAAATTTGCAGTTTACCTATATTAAAGAAAAACAAAATCAGGAAATCGAGCTTGGAGTTATCTAAAAATAAAAGTTAGCAAATATCTAATTTGAAAAAAAGGATTTCAGACATTAGGTTAAAGACAATGTCCTCCTTATACTGTGATGTATATTAACAACAACTTTCTTAATGAAAAACTGAAACATGTGATTCCACATATTGAATGGATTGTTTTGAATGCAGGAATAATAATAAAAAATAAATAATAATAATAACAGGCACATTTGCTGTAGCCTTCTTCAACTGGCAAGACGTTGATTTTTGCAATTTAACAGCTACAGTAGGTAAGAAATGTGAGGCAATGGGTAATCAGTTGGTTGCAATCTGCAACCACACCACTAGATGCCACTAAATCCTACACACTGGACATATAAAATAAAAAAAAGAACAGGGCCCATGTTTATGGTAAATGGAATGGACTTGTATTTCTATAGTGCTTTTCATCAGGAGCAATTTGGGTTCAGTATCTTGCTCAAGGATTTCTCGATGTGCAGCCGGGGATTCAAACCAGCAACCTTCAGGTTAGTGGGGACCCCCTTTAGCTCTTGAGCTACAGCCGCCCCGTTTAGTACTCACATTGCGCTATCGTATTTTTCCTCACCATTTCACACCAGAGCAGGGTTTAAAATGAAGTTTGTTTTCACTCAGACTACCTGCCATACTTCCTGCCCATAATCATTCAACAACCTAGCATTACCGCTGAGAGCCATTTTCTCTGGATCAAATTATAGCTTGCAGGTATTGACTGTGTAGGAACAAATTTCAACACCTTTAATTAATAGTTGTGTGTGCACACACTTTGCCAGCCTTGTATCTCAGCACCAAGATTCCTACAAAACTCAGTATCACATAAGATTATTTGGATATCACCGATTTGAGAAACTCAAGTCTCATTAGTCACAGGTTCATGTGTGAATATGATTAAGAATATGTGCTGGATTCATACAGTGATTGGACACATAGCTTGTCAATACATGGGTGGTAACCTTTAAATATATCACCAGCTCTGGATCTCATCTGCATATTTGTGACATTGTTTATGACAGCATGTAGCAACACTGGTCTCTCCTCATTATCTGATATGAATTGAGAAACATACATTTAGGCATTAAATCATATAAAGTAGCCCCTGAGATGGCCAATGTCAGTCAAAGTTGAAAAAGAAAAATGTGATATCATAGGAGCATAGCATATTATAAATGAAGTATTTAAAATATGTTGCTACAGTAACAGCCAAAATGTGTTCAGAAACTGTTTCAGATGTCCACACTGTGCTTAAGGCTTTGCTTGCAGACCACACAAGATGGTATGAAAATATTCTTTGCTGGAGATCATAAAATGGCAGTGTGCACCACTCTGCAATCACTTCATCTCCTCCAATAACGCAGCAATGTCAACAAAACGCTAAGTGAAGGACACACCTGCTGAGAATTCAATGCCTTCTGCTCCACTGTGTTTCACTTTAAAGTGGCACATTTAGGAGCCCTGAAGGGGCTCACCTCATTTCAATGGCACATATATTTGGGTTCATTTGTGAGTCAACCTTCAGCCCCTAAGCTTTGGTCAGGCTATTGATTTATTGAAGATGTGAATATGTCTCATAAACTCTGATGTCCCTCTTCAGCCAGTATTGAGCCCATTAAAACCAGAGGATTACAAACAAACACACAAAAACAAAACTGGTTTGATTCTTGCTGGTGTCATATCTATTTTCCACTCAACAGATTTTTGGGCAAGTGTGTGTGTGTTTTTTATGTGTGCGCCGGCTGTATGCAGCAGATGGGGAGAGAGAATTATCTGAATACCAGTATGGAAATGTGATAAATATTCCTGGAGATGAAATCATATAAAGCTTTCCAACACCGCAAGTCTAATTAGAAGATGGTAATTACTCACATGTTGCCATGGTTGTTCTGAATAATGAGACTCTAAAAAGTGCAATTTATGAATCTGAGTGCGACTAAGCACTCTGTTCATTATTGATCACTGACATAATTTGATGATCACCCCCTAGAATAATCCTAAAAGGATAAAAATGCAAAATATTAGATTTTCTTTCACTCTGTCTTCTTAAGGATTCTAATTTTGTCCTTTTCTCCCCTCACTTCCCTTTTTTTCCCCCTGTGAAAGCCAAGCCTAAAGTGTACGCTAAGCATTATAAAATAATAATTAAGCTGCAACTGATAAAACAATATGTTGACATCGTCAAATGGCATGTGCTAATCTCGTATTCCCGGACTTCATTATAAACTCTGCTACAGTAACTCCAAACAAAGTTATATCACTGCTTCATCAGAGCAGCTTCCTGAGGGGCCTGGTGTAATTGTATCATGAACTCAGCAAGTCATCTTATCCACAGTTTCACTCCACCACATGGGAAGCACTCAGTGCTCCACTCTGATAAGACCAGGACGCATCCTGAATGGAGTCATTGAGAAACGCTGACGTAGAACTGTTGTGGATGAGTGCAATAGGCAGTGCAGCCTACATACAAGTGGCAGCTTTTTCAGAATAAAATGAAAGGTCGTGCACAATATGCTTGCATTATGTGTTAATTATGCCAAATCTTATACAATTGTAAATAACTGATTTTTGAACAGGCACATTTGCTGTAGCCTTCTTCAACTGGCAAGACGTTGTTTTTTTGCAATTTAACAGCTACAGTAGGTAAGGAATGTGAGGCAATGGGTAATCAGTTATATATACTGTATATATACGTATACTGTATATATATATATATATATATATATATATATATATATATATAATATAACAACTGCAGTGGTGTACATCAACAAAGGGAGATGAGGGGGCTGTTGGTGAATACCAATATCTGAACCATTCATGTGCTAAAATTTCTTGCTTTTAAACGTCACATTCAAATCTCCCCTGATTTGGACAGTGATTATGAAATGTGTTTGTCAATGCAGCTGCATTATTGTTAATGTTAATGTTGACAGTGAAGATCGACAGTCACACCTCCTCTACTTTAGTGCTCAACACTGGAGCACCCCAGGGCTGTGTGCTCAGCCCCCTCCTGTTCAAACTGTACACCTGCGCTCCCAGACAACAAGAGAACTCTATAGTGAAGTATTGGGATGCCACCACCATCATTGACAGCATTATAAACAGCAATGAGAGTTTGATGAGAAAATCAACAATCGTGCAGAGTGAACAATCTACTGCACAACGTCAGCAAAACCAAGTGGCAAATTGTTGATTTCAGAAAGTCTACATCAGTGGAGCTGAGGTGAAGCAGGGTAGCAGTTTTAAGTTCCTTGGAATTACCATCAATGAGAATCTCTTTTGGTCCTCACACATCACAAAGGTTAAATTCTGGTACCAAGTTCTGCTCAACTTTTACAGCAGAGTGATAGAAAGCATCCTGACTGGAAACATCACAAACTGGCATAGTTAATGCACAGCCTAGGACAGGAAGGCTCTACAGCGGATGGTTAAAACTGCCCAGAACATCACTGATACTGATCTACTGAGAATCAGTGATATCCCTGAAGAAAGATGTCTGCACAGAGCCCAAGGATACTAAAAGTCAACACCCACCCCAGCCACAGTCTGTTCACCCTGCTGCCACCTGGCAGCAGATACATCAGTATCAGCTGCCATGCCACCAAACTACAGAGCAGCCTATATCCCCGGTTGAGACTACTGAATTCATCCTCAACACTTGTTTTCTTCTTCTTGCGTGGCATACTGGGAATCCAGATTGCATTCTGTTTTACAACCCTGTGTTGTAGAATGACAATGAACCTGAACCTTCTTAAGATTGTGGTCATGATTAATAAAAAGGCCAATATTAATTGCTGGCCTTTGACAAGCCATGAACTCTGGTCTCCTGCATCAAACACACATCCATTGACCACCCTGACATCCACAGCCTCATTTTCATAGATACACAATGAGTTCACTGGCACTGAACATAAATTGAGAGGAGTGGAAACATTTAATTTTGATAATATTCATAGGGATATGGGCCACAGTAGCTCAAAATTGATGGAAAGAGGCGAAGTGGGTAGGCATGAAGACAAAAATGTCAGCCTTGTCCCGTTAAAGCTATGGTCTACGATTTGAAAGATTTGTTATTATTATTAACATCATTTAGATGGTGGTTATGACCCAATAGTACCACCCACGCAATGTGAAGAGTAAAAGGAACCAAAAAAATCCATTCTCTCTAGTGTCTGTAAAACTGAAAAGAAATTGACCAATAGGAACCATCCGGCCCGGATGGCTCCTATTGGATCAATTTTCCGATCCAATCCTCGCTCACTCTCCTGCTCCTGCTCACGTCTGGTCCCGACCCACTTCCGCATTTGAAACTACAAGCGGACAAGAGGTTTGTTTTGCCCTGAGCAGTTCAGCTGCCTCTGCTCGCCCCACCGACAAAGAGTCAAAGAAAGAAAGTCTGTCACTGAAAAGACACAAACCGGAGATGTGAAACAAAGAGGGCTCAGAATAAACATCGGGTCATCATTTGAACGGTGGCGAAAGGTCCGTGAAGATATGGACCCGGTGCTGATACAGCGGCGTTTCTGTTGAGCAGGTAACCTTCGTCTTTATTGTGGATGTTGTGACACAGATAACTGTGAAAGCTGCCGTTAGTTTGTTTCTGTGTTATTAGACGGTGTCTGTCTCCGCAGTGTTGTCAACACTTGTTTACTTGTTCGACGGAGACGTTAGCCTCTGTCCTAGCATTGTAAGCTAACAACAAGCTAACATTGCTAACATGTTTACACCAAATCAGCCTATTTATTTGCTCGTGGCAGCTAAATGAAGCAGCAAGTAAGATGAATGAAGGGATGGATGAAATCCCAACGCGAAGCGGAGGGGTTTCGGATTTATTTCCGGATTTTTATCTTATTTGTCCGGATTTATTTCTCCATAACAACCTCTCGCCGGGTCACTACTCAACTGTTATGCTAACCCTCCTCCCGGTCTTGTCCGTTTGTTTTCAACGAAGCCTTTGCTAAATCAATATGATGGATTATCATAAACGCGTTACGATGTGTGTCTTATCTGTCATAAACAAGAGATCACGGTTTACGTACACGTTTGTGTTGCGGTCTGTGTGAGTCTCGCAGCAGCTGTGTGTGTCCTAGCTGCTGTCTGGTGCTACTCAGACAGCAGCTAGGACACATACAGTTGCTCCGACACTCACACAGGTTTGTTTTTCAGCCACAATGTGGAAGCGATCGTTGTGATGAAAGCTGACGGCAGCATCTGTTAGTCTCTTGGCCCTCAGTAACTTTTAGAAGTGGCTAACTTAGCTGTTGTAACTGATTACGTAGCTGTAAGGTAACATAGCTGTAGCATGCTAATGACGTTACGCTAGCTTGGCTGTGGAGCTTAGCTGTGGACATTGTAATGACTTACAAGATTTACGTGAGTTTCAACGTGCATTGTAATAACTTTATCTGTGAATCCGACATCGTTACTCCGCATTCAAAGCTGGGCTGTATTTGGTTTCTGCCGGCTTGTTGCTCTTGGTGCTTGTTGCGGGAGGTATAAAGTTCGTTGAAGAGAAAAAAAAAAAAAAAACCTTGTTGCGGGAGAATAAGTTCGTTGAAGAGAGAAAAAAAAAAAAGCTTGTAGCCGGAGGGGGTGTGTCGCGGGACTCTGAGGGGAGAGCGATACAAGCTCGGAGGGGAGGGGTTAAGGAGCACAGAGGGGAGGGGTGCGTGTGTGGGGAGGATGCTTTTTTCAAACCTTTCTCAGATCGTAGACCAGAGCTTTAAATAATATCATCTAATTCTAACTGTATTTCATGAGTAAAAAATGACTCAATCAAACATTCTTAAGAGGCGTAGAGTGAGAGTGCTTGATTTTTGACTGAGGTGTTGCTGATGGACAATATCGTCCCACAATGCAAAATACAAGAAAAAAAATAAAAAATACTCACAGCTGGAAAAACTGGTCGCTGTGGTGCGACAAACCGAACAAGTGCTCACATAATGAAAAATAAATGAATACAAGGAGAAACGTGTTGCTTATTATTTAGTTTGGAAAATAGAAATTGTCAGCAATTTGCCAATGTCACAGTTGAATAATGTCCTTCATTGCAATGCTCTTACAATTTAGTGTTTGTACAAAACAGTTAACTATATACAGTGCATTTCTTGTATATTACCTGTAATGGATAAAAACAGCTTGTTGTAACCAGTATTGCATCATGGCATCAGTGTATAGCAGACAATGAATAGATGAAGACAGCGGTCCATAATTTTGAGTGTGTGTAGTGTGTTTAAAATGAACAAGTGAGAATAATGTTCACTAACTTAAATGCTTTATTTTGATAGTACTATAGATGGATACTCACCCATGATACATGTTAATACTTGTTCACAAAAACAACAGAAGAGGTATTAATTGTGAAGTAGTAGTAGTAGTAGTTTTTAACACTTAAAAAAACAAAACAGAAAATAATAATTAAATCTCTAAGGAAACATTTTTTTACTTTTATTTGTGAAGTTCAACTAGCAATGACATTTCAGCTTCTCAGTATGACATGCATCCAGAAATATGTTGTTATTAGGGTCCGGGCAGCTAAGCTGCCAGGACACTATTGTATTCCTAGGAATTCTTTCTTTCTTCTTCTTTCTTTCTTCCGAGGAAGTCATACTTCCCAAGGGCGAAAACTCACCAAACTTTACAGAAATGTCCGGCCCCATGCCAGATTTACTTAATTCCAAGGACATGTCAATATTCCTCCTGGGGGGGGCACAATAAGCGTTTAAATTTAAAAACTTTAAAAATACCTACAAAATCAACAGTACATGCTACAGTTTTGAAACTTTCACCAAACTGTAGCCCCAATACTGCTGAAACTTTAGTCCACTTAAACTCATTACAAATTATGAAGTCCATCACTCAGTTTTTTTCAAAACCTGTAAAACTTATAAAATCTATCTGCTCCCACAATTTTTGCTCAATTGTCACCAAACTTGCTAGAGAGCATCTTTAGACCGTCCTCCACAAAACTTGTTTCTCGGATTTTTGATTTATCAAAAATTAAGCCTACAGTGCATCAAAATGTTTGACTGTAAACAGTACTGTAAACATACACTATCAAATTCTTGCTAAATACATTTTCAATCTTCCTGAAAAAAAATGAGAATATTTTGGAGTCATGGTTGATGGAGTTCGGCAAATATCAGAATTTTATCTCAAAAACTGAATATTTGAGAACATTTTGAATTCTGCTCTCATGGGAACAACTGTCACCAATCACCAACATTTCCATGCTGTCAAGATGCAATTGATGTATTATCAGATTTTTGTTCAGGTAACAGAATTTCTGACATTTTGACCATTTTTGAAATCTGCCCTGACAACAGCTGCCCGGACAGTGACTCCCTGAGTCGACAAATGAAGCTACACAGCAGGTCTCACTTCCAGCCAATTAGCTCAGTGAGTTAGGAGCTGGTGCTTGGTGTCAGGGGTTGTGGGCTCAAGACCCAGCAAGGATGATGATGATGACAGATCAAAATATCAGATGTCCTCAACATGAATCACAAGACAATTGTCCTGATGGTGGCATCACAGCAAGCCTCTAAATTAAATAAAAACAAATAGCTTGGACTGGACCATGGACGAAAGCCAACCAAATTTTGCACAAAGGTCCAGTCTCATGCCAGATTACCTCAGCTGTAAACCCAAGCCAATAGTCCTGATGGTGGTGCTACCGCAAGCGTCTAAAGTTGAAAACTTTGAAAATTCATAACAAATCACCCATACTTGCTACAGCTTCAGAACTTTCATCAAACTGTAGCCTCAATATTGAAGAAACTTTTGTACATTTAAACCTATTAAAAATTATGAAGTACATCACTGTTTTTTTTCAAAAACTGTAAAACTTCTTAAACCTATTTCCTCTCTCCTTTGATTTATCAAAAATTGAGCCTCAAAAACTGAATTTTTCACAGCATTTTAAATGTTTCTTTCATGTGAACAATTGGAGTCAATGCAATAATGACTAAACATCAGTTATTCACTTATGGAGCAAATCAATCATTTTTAAAATTACCAACATCTCCATGCTGCAATATGTGTATTTTCAGATTTTTGTCTTGATAACTGAATTTTTTACAGTGATTTCAAATCTGCCTGCACAACAGTGAATGGCTTACTCAATATGTGAAGCCACTGTTGTATTGCTACTTGCCATTTAGCTCAGAGCGATAGGTGACAGTCTTTGGTTCCAGAAGTTGTGGGTTCAAGCCTCAAGTGGTCCAAAATGAACATTGTTGTCAACTGTCTTGTCTTCATATTCTCCTGTTTGTTGCTCAGAATTGCCTAAATTTGCCAAAATAGCCCGGACCCGATCCATCGCTGCGCAGCAGCTGTAATGTATATTGATTTTTTGGTGTACTAACAGCAAAATGTATAATACTGAAAAAAAAGCGTACTAAGCCAACTTCTATACAGTAATTTCTTTGGTACTGCAACAAATCACTTCTGATTTGAGAAAATCACAAAATCTCTATTTTGGTGGAAGACTCCTTTGTGGCAGGTCTCACATTAAAGTAACCTCAGAAAAAACTTAACTGTTGAATGTATGACTAATGCAAATGATTATTGCATGAGCGTCATGTTTTGTGCATGAATGATATGAGACTATATATATCATCTCGGATTTTGGAATATGGTTATATAGTAATATGCTGTAAGTGTTGTAAGTAAAGTATAGTGCTGTTATTCTCTGAACTTGAACCAGACTGTTCTACTTCTTCTAATACTCATTATTAATTAATCAATAGTCATTATATTCACATTACTAATGATTTTTGATCACAAACCTCATTTTGCTAATATTTTTGTCTAAATACCAATAGTTATCCCATCAATATGTCTAAATATTGATAACAAGGTATCTGATCAGAACTATCATGATATTTGAGTTTGTCGCCCAGTCCTAGCATTTATGAAGTGCTTTTGAGGAGATTTCAAAATATTGAGATATATATTGTAGTGTATTGAGTGTATGTCGTTAAAATATGTTGTGTACAGTATTTTTTTCTGGAGGAGTGGCCTGCATGGCAATGTAGATTAGTTAGTAAATGTAATGTGATTCATTCTCATAGTTAGACAAGTGGTTGTATTATTTATCTCAACAGCATTTGTCTTATGTATTATTTATGGAAGTATAATAGTCAGCATGACCCAGGGTTTGTCTATCAAGTAGGCTACATTTACAGCCAGCAGCAACAGACACACATGCAAGGATCATGGAGCAGCTTTCGTGTAATGTTAACGACAGAGCCAGCTGAGCTGCGTTAGAATATTAACTTGCATAAATAGCAACCTGACAAAACTGTTTTCAGCACCAAACCTATTACTATGGGTAATTAATCGGCATCAAAAAAGCCTAATGTACAGTTTTCTTGACTGTCCCTTAATACTTAATACTTCAACTTTGCTCACATCATGTACAATAGGTGTGTTAGGGATGTTAGAATATGTTCTCATTTGAAACTAACAGCAGATCAGTTGCCACTGTTATTTCCTTAAAACACACTGCATGCCATTAAACCCTATAGATAAGCTTCTGAAAGCAGTGTTTACTCTCCATGCTGAGCAAACTCAGAATTCAGATCAATTTTAAAAACTTACTGACGTTATTGTCTTTTACTACAATAACTTGGAGCTCAAGATAAGGATTATAAATCATAGTAAACATGAAACACCGGTTGGAGGTGAGGCTTTACTGCTGTACTTGTGAATCTTTATTGACAACTATCAGGCTGGATGACAAAATCTGTGTGGGCTGCCATTAAAGATGTTTTAATATGCTGTTTACCCCATCTCCCAAATTAATTAACTGTCACTGATGTGTGTTGACCAGGTGAGGTTTATGTACCTTCTCTCCCCTTGTAATTTAACCATGTTCCCACTCTCAGTGATTGGTGCTGCGGAGATGCACATCCAAATTAATCTTGCATTTAAGAGCCGTTCTCCCCCAGCAGAATGCAAGATTGCAAAAGATTTGTTTTGTGTTCCACCAGGCTCAGACTGGGCCAATGCAAACTACCAATAATTGTCATTAGCAACACCACAGTTGCACGCCCGTACTCTCCTGCCCTGATGATTGGATATCTTATTAAAATGAAGTTAATGGATTGCTCGTAATTTATCAATGCCTTGCCTATATTTTTGGAGGAGTAATCTGAATTTCCATTTAGTTGTCTGTTAAACATAGGAAATTTGTAATTTAGAAGAAAATTAACAATTCTCAGCATGAGACCATCGTGCACTTGCCAAAATGCCACAAAGGAAGTTTGACAGGCCAAAAACTTTTCATAAGGCAGTAGGAAAAATGTGCTACGAGATGTGGACCTACAGTATGTTCACTCCTTTGAAACCTTTGATTACCCAGGTACTGTTTATTCAGAAGGAAACAGGCTGACTCTACATGAATATGCACACCAGAATCATGATTTTATTATAAGTAAAACAGAAATACGAGTAAGGCAGTCAGCACCATGTGTCACGTCTAGGCTATATATACATGTAGATTCTGTATATGCTGTCTGTCTTTTTTTTTTGTGGCTGACCACAGGTGTGTCGTTGAAGAGTACTGTACCGTATTCACTTGTTCCTCACAATGGCAGGAGGTGCGGGTAGTAGACAGTGGGCACAAGGTGTCCATCCTCATCTAATAACATCTTTGTGGCCTGGTAGCCAACACTATATGGACCAGTACCAGTTTGAAGCCTGATCATTGATCTTTTTGGCATCACATCCACACACAATTTACACCTACACCCTACAATAGAAAATGATAGCGATGAAAACAGCCTGCAAATGTTCAGACTAATAATGTCAGGGACTATGCATTGCTATGCTATGCTATGCAGTATTTTAATTGTGTGGCATTGCAACTTGTTCTTCAGCAAATTATCATATTTTTTTTTAAATCACTGGTTATCTAGGACATCTTCAACCGAGCAGGGGTAAGGCTTTATATTATGGTCCTTGTAATAACTGTTATTATAATAGGTAATAGGTAATAGGTAATAAAGGCTTGCAAGGTGCAAATAAACATTACTAAGATGATAAACGCATTCCTTTTAACTGTTCAGTTAACTGTCAATAAGTTCCTAGTTAGCTCCGAATTAATGCCTTATAAAGTATGTATTAATCTTGAAAAAGCATCAAAAAAACTTAATTAAGGTTAACAATTGAATAATCGGCACGTTAGTTGGACTAAATAAATGCGTTTCTGATGCGTAACAATTATATGAAAGTCATAAGGCTTTTATTATTCTTATGATGCTATTTTGAAGCTGCAGTAAGTGATATATTTTAATTGAAATGAGTGTTAAATGCCTCTCTATTCCAACAATGATTACTGTTTGCTGCTATGTCTGGCAATTACAGCTGCACGTTCTTGTGGTGACGTAGAGAGGATGGCTAACTGCGAAGCAGACAGTAAGTTAGCTAAAACGACGACAACGCTTACAACAGCTTAACACCCAGTCCCACTCAGACTAACCCGTCGTAATAATGCTTATATGCAACTAAGCATCTTAAGACATGTGTTGGGGGAAACTTGTTACAAAATGATCCGTTAGTAGTCAGATTACTTTTTTGTTGTAACGAGTGACGTAACGCGTTAGTTCTGCATTTCAAGTAATCCGTTATTTAGTAAGTCTTTCATTAAAGTAATCCATTACTGGAAAAAATTGCTGCCATCCAGTGCGCCCACGAAGAGGCTTTTTAGCCTTGGTTTGTCCTTAGCCCCAAGAGGAACCGTCTGTGTCCTGCGTTACAATCACTGCTTTACAGTGAAGTGAAATAGAGAGAATAGAACACTGGTTGGGTGAGTCGGGTTTTACTATAATTTATGGTATAAGACAGTGATAAGATAATGCAGTAATGTAACAAGTTACTTTTTAGTGGCAGTAATCTTGTAATGTAATGAGCTACTTTTAAAACTAACGATACCCATTACTGCTAAGGACTTATAAGGGCCTTATTACCTATGAAATAATGCTTATTGGAAGGACCTTACAAGAATGCCAGCATTCAAAATAGAGAATCATGAATAATTGGAGAGTAAATTAGTTTAGTGAAGTAGGATTTGGCAGGAAGAGCTGTCCAACACAGTCACACCATCCAACTGTTGGTATTCTGATGCTTTGCTCAAGGACACAATGGCACAAACTATTACATTTTTTACTTCTCTTTCAGCTCTTCACAGTGATTAATTTGTACCATAGTGAGCCTTTTTTAGCAGGTCTCTGTAACCTTTCAGCTAAATCCACAGAATACGTGATATGTTACATATCGATGCTGCAGAGATTTCTCATTATGTTTAATGTCATCCTGTGCTGCCAAGTACTTTCCTTATGCCTGCCATTATGTCTGGGAGTGAGAAACATATTATTACATGTAATGGGCTTGAGAACTCCAGTGAGGTGTGAAGTGGAGGCAAAAAAGACCATCAGTTATAAGATTATCTAGATTTAATGAAATTACTCTAAGGTTGGTATTCATCAAATTTGAATTATGATAAAAAATACAACTTACATCTGACTAAGAAAAAATGTATATTATTTTGCATTTGAGATGAGTCAAGTCATACTTTATCTCTCTGTCAACAGGGTTTCATATTTTTTTTGAAAAATGACCCACAGCTGGTAAAAGAGGCTCATATTTATCACCAAATACATTCCCCCTTGAATATGATTAGTTAAGGTTAGATATAGAATGTATAGTATAACTATGATAAAATATGATAACAATAACAATTAGATGATAAACCTAAAATACTAAGTACATGAAAGATAATGTTAATATTTATACTACTAGTCAATTATACTGAAAATATAATAGAGAGAAAATAATCTTGCTAAAAGTGCTATTTATTCACTCACCATTTACTATCTATTCATATGTATTTGATTACCCTGCACTTTGCATATAAATGAAAGCTTTCCAGCAACCACTAAATAACTCAGACCTGTCTGTGTTGATTTGCCAAATCAGCTGGCACTCCCTCCTAATGCTTACAAAATGTGGTCCACCTGTCCTCACTTAATCATTCTGGAAAGACCTGACAATAGAGGCATTTGCATCAAAAACTGTGACAACATTCTAATAAAAATCCCTTCATTACACACAGAATTAAAAAAGGAATGCTACCTGTAAACATGTGTCTTTGACAACCTTGTGTGATATGCACATGTATTACCCAAGAGTTTAGAGATTCTCAGAAATGCTTTTTGATATCACTTGTGTTATATCTGGGTATTCCATGAAACAATGTCCTTTCTACAGTACAGTGTGCTTTGCTGTTCAAGCATAAAGGGCTAATTTAGAGCTTCACATGGGCCAAAGGCAAACAAACAAGAGCTCCCACCAAACTAAATGTCAAACATGCATGTAGTTGGAGATCAATGAGCTTTCTGAAGAAAATGTCATGATTGAGTGTTTGGCTTGATGACGGACTGGCAATCAACATGGCTTTACATCATTCACACCCTTTCTGTGCTTATAAATCAACTGACATGCATTTATGTCGACATAAATGCATGTCAGGTATTACTTACACTATCGACAACATTATTGGTACAACTTTAACCAAATGATTAAAGGGGAAAAGCATAGAGACTTTTAGACGATTTAACTAAGTTTACACATCCACCCATCTATGTACTGTATCCATTAGTGTTACCTGCTTACCCTTTAGAAGGTCACATGGGGCTGGAGACGATCCCAGCTGACATTGGGCGAGGGACGCAATACAGGGGACGCCTAGACAGTTCATCAGTCAATCACAGGGCTGACACATTGAGATAGAAAACCATTCATATTCACATTCACACTTTAAAATCACAATTTATCCTAACCCACGAGTATTCAGACAGTGTGAGGAAACTGGAGCACCCGGAGAAAAAACACACAAGCATAGGAAGAACATGCAAACACCAGGGCAAAGGCCCCAGCTGTC